>NC_025698.1:335992-343435 GCF_000633955.1 Camelina sativa | reverse complement strand
ATTACCTTATGGCATAATCCACGGAGAATGGCAAACTTCCGTAGATCCTTGTAACTGAAGGCATTAAGATCATAATCATATCGCTTCTTCAAGAATTTCTCCAACCACCGGAAGATCAGAGGATGTACATTCCAAGTGTTCTGTGGTGGTGCTGCAGTATTTTCAGGAATCCCAAGCATCATGTTCAAAGCAGCAGCTACTTTTATAGCTATATTGTCAGTGTCAGTAGCAATGGCAGAAATCACCGCCTGGAGGATATGTTTAAGGGCTCTTACAATCATCTCATGAACACACAGTGATTGTACATGTGACAACTTATCTGAAAGCTTCACCTGTTGTAAACATAAAAAAAGATATTGATAATTAAAAAACAACAACAACAAACTTGAATAGATTCTAAGAACTATGAGGTTAAAAAAGCCAACTTACAACATATCCTAAGGAACGCATCCGAAGACCTCTTGTGTGCATAAAATCAGTTAGAGTCCGACCATCGACTGGGGAGAGCTCCAACGAACCAAAATCTGCAACCTATATTAAGTGATAAAAAAAAATTATTATTTGTTAATATCTTAATATAACCAATAGAAAACACAACAACAAAATTTATACGCAGTTACCAGTTTCGGAATAGCAACTTCAGTATAATAGTTCTGTGCCAAGTCGACAAGTTCTTGCAAAGACTGTGAAACAAAAAATTCTTTGTTAGCACACAATAAGTAAATAAAAATAGAGCAAAAGCTGGAGTTGTAGTGTAAAACCTTGTGATGAAGTCCAGTATCTGACTCTTTTAGGCGAGTGAAGGCTGCATCAGACAACAAATTCTTCAAGACGAGTACATTTTCTTGAGCATTCTTCTCGGCATCGGATTGCAAAGATGCAGTTGCTGCAGAATTATCAGTCTCTGAAGAAACCCCATCAACCTGAGATGATACTGCAGTCTGCGTCGTCTTAGGGCTGCTTACATCTGTTTTCTTTTTGCTGCTATTGAGGGACTTAAGCGGTTTCCCAAGCCCTTCAACCTTCAATTCATTCTTGGATTTTTCACTGTTTTGTTTTTTGTCCTTTTCCGTATTCTTTTGGTCTTGTAAATGCTGTATCCAACAAGCACCAAGCTCCCATCTCATGATACTCTCCCTGTCTATATCCTCTTCTTCAAGCTTTACAATACTTTCTTCCACCATTTTACTTACAAATTCCCGTGAAGATGTGAGCTCATCATCTTGTTGATGAGGTGTTTTCTTGTTCTGCTCAGAAGAGGATTTATGGAGAAGGAATCTCAAACTGTAAAGCAACATATAAAAATATTACACCGTAAGCGAGACTATAAACTTAGACAAAGGATGAATGTTTTTCATGAGATTATAATCTTAAGTGACAAAGGATGAATGTTTTTCATTAAGTCTCACCTGTTAATGTTTAGAGCATTAGCACCACCTTCAGGCTGTTCAAGGAGGTCAACAATTTGAGAAGGTGGGCTTAACTCCTCACTCTCCTTCTCTATTTTCACAACAGCAATGTAACCGCAATATTTAAGACTTATAGTCCCTAAAGTAGCAACGTCCTGCACAACAAAAAAAATTGTAAGACCACAGTTAAACAACACAGATGAGAGGAAACAAAAAAAATTATACAAGGAAAGAGTGGAGAGTTGTAAGAAAACACTGACATGGGCAGCAGTATTTTCATCAGCAGTAAGTCCCTTGAGAAGGTTCCGTTCCATCAGCTTCTTTTTATCCAGACCAGTGGCTTGAATTCCATCAATTTTTGTATCCACTTTACTACTTGCATTTGAAGTATCCCTTGTAACCGTAACACTCAAGTCTCCAGTTGTCTCGGAATATAGAACGTCAGAGTCTTCTTGAGCCAGCACTGGCTCAGTCATTACTTTCTGAACAGCTTTGATGGCTCTGAAAGTCGCGACATCGACAAAGAGGTTGTGAAGAAGAAACACTTTTCTGTCTCTGACTTGTCTCTCCTCTGCTGTCTTGCAAGGCATAGAGGCAATAAAGGCAAACTCGTTGGACCACGGAACCAAATCGTAGGTGCCATCTCTCCCTTGACCACCACCATCCCCTCCCCATCTCTCATCCTCGACAGGGAGAGGCGGGAACGCTGCTGGTGACTGAGCCGCAGTAGGCGGGATGAGCCATGTGTTAGCTCTAAACCCATATGGAAGATTTCCAAACTGCAGACGAGATGAAACACTTAATAAATAAAGCCAATTCAACATCCAGTAAATCCTCATTTAGGTAGAGAAAAAATATACCTTGTTGCGCTCCGAAAATGCTTTCAGAAGATCACTGTAAGCCTAAACATGATAAAAAAAAAAAAAAAAAGATAAGATCATCAATCACATTCAACACGAAACTCAACAGCAAAATATGAATATAATCGAAGGCTCTACTAATTTGTCTAAGCAAGTATTGGGAAACAAAACTTACATTATCGAAGGCTCTACTAATTTGTCTAAGCAAGTCAACAAGACTGTGACATATAATTCTCTGTTTCCCAATACTGTAAAATCCTTTCCTGCAACCTTCAATATGAACGAGCTTCCCATTACAAAGCTTCACCTGAGAGAAAGAAAAAACAAAACGCAAACGATATCAAACCAAAAAGCAGATTGCCACATTCAATTGAGAGCAATAGATAGAAATTTTAATCTTACATCGATGGAGAGAAGATGATCTTCCGCAGATATATCTTCGGTGTCCCGCTTAGTCACAAGGCGTATATCTATAAAACCCTAATTACTGTAAGTTGGGACAAAATCAATCAAAGCAGGGGATCGAATCTAGGGTTTTAAAGGGGAGAGAAAGATACAATCATACATTGAAGAGGAGGAGTGAGGTGAGCGAGAGAGAAAAACTCGTAGAAGCTTCCAAGCTTAGGGAAAGAGTGGCTGGTCTCTCCGGCGTCATCAATCACCGCATCCTTGGACGCAGGAGACGGCGGAGGCGACGTTTCCGAATGTTTGGAATTCTTTCCACCTCCCTTGACCTGAGAACTTTTCACGGATTCGGATTTCTCCGGCGATGGACCAAAGCAAGTAGTGCAGGCGACGATGTCAAGCAGTCGTCTGATGTGAGCCACTGCTGTTCCTTCGTTATAATCCTCTGCCACAAAGAATAAATAGGAAACTTCTTCTTTAAGCAAAAGGAAACTTTTATTAAAAAAAATAAAAAGGAAATCACAACGGTCATCAGTGAAACGGCATCGTTTTAGGTTTATAATTAGTTCCGTTACGGCAGCACTTTAACGGCGTCTAATTGAAGCGTGAAAGAGAGAGCTTTTTACCTTCCGTTAACGTGAGAAGACACGGTTTAAGCGCCGAAACATCCACTGTGTCTTTTAACTGCGATCCTCTGACCTGTAAAGATAAACGTGAATTTGATTTAACTATTTTACCACAGTCGTTTTTTTTTTAATGACCTACTTTATGCTATGAGATGAAAAAAAAGAAGAAGCCTTAATCGGGTAACATATCTCTATGGATAGAAAAGGAAATAATAAAAGTCAGACTAGCAAATTCTTAGGCACAATGACACTAGTTAGTAGTCATTTTCCTTTACTTTTTTTTTGATCACTTGGGATCCTAATCAAACGTTCCCCAATAAATATGAATATCTTTGAACCATCAAACGTTAACTTGTAACGAACAATAATAATTAATAACAACCAAAACTATGGAACTAGGAAAATTCTATTAAACAAAAAAAAAAGGATTATGAGAAACGATAATTATTTACCTCATGGGAGAGTGAATAATTGGTGATGTGGCAAGTATCGAAGTTAACCGATAAAAGCCGCCGAACATCTATGATCCTGTCCGTTGATATGCCCTGTTTCCATACATACGTATTTTTAGTATTCTGTTAATTATATTCATCATGTGAAACCTTTGGCTACAATACAAGATATATTATTGCTTCATATTCCGAGTAACTAAATATGAATATAGTAGATAAACATGTTTTCTGACGACAAAAATAAAAATAAAAGTGGATACACATGTTTTCTATATAAACATTTCACTTTCTTTGTAACGTCTACGTAATTTTTATTGACCAAAATTATGAGGAAAAATTGAATTATTTTAACAACCGATCGAATTTGTGTGTTACACACTCTTTTGTATTTTTCTACACGTTCAAATAATGATAAATATCATGAAAATAATTCTAAGTCAAATTGAAAATGATTTTTCGAAATATTTTTAAAGACAAAAATAAGTTTTAGCGTAAAATATCAATTTTAATGGTACGTGTAAATACCTTATCCCAAAAACGCCAGTACAAAAAAAAAAAAAAATCGATTATGCACTAGATTAAGATAACGTTTCATGAATTGTTATTAGTTTGAATTATACAATACCGAAACTAATGTTATATAAATTAGTTAATTGCATAAGAATATTAAAACAAAAATATATAAAAGGGATTATAACAAATTTCGCAGAAAAAATCGCACCAACAAAAAAAACAGTTGTTAACACGCAAGAAATATGAAAATTTTACATAATTCGAAAATGATGTGAGAAAACAAGAACAAAACACACAAACCTTGAGAATAGCCTCCGTTTCATCGGGAAGGTTTACAATGACATCCACGATAACCGGGAGAACTGCACATAAACCGTAAACCACATGATTCATATCATCAGAAATTTTCAATTATCAAAGGAAGCTAATTAGTGATTAACAACTAATTTTTTTTAATTTATTGAAATTCATTCATACATAGATTAATAATATATTTCATCATTATTGGTACCTTTCTCTTCCTTCTTCTTCTTGTCTCCTTTAGTCTTTCCACGGTTGTTCTTGGGAGCCATTTCTCTCAAGCTTTTTTTTTTTTATAACTTTTCTTTTATTGAAATAAACAAACAAAAGCTGAAAAACAAATTCAAATGGTTAACTACAATAATCTCATTGTTGGTCAATACAAATGTACAATTTACAGAGCTTATAACCCACTCAAACCTCCCAAAGAACCCATAGACTATATAAATATGCAACAAAGTACAAAATCTTATCCAAACAATGAGATTAAGGAAAACATATTGTAATATCGGATAATTACCGAGTGAGTGGGGGGAGCTAAGTTGTATTAAGCAACCAGGAGGATAAAATATGAAATTGGAAAAAGGAGAAGTATAATAATAATGATGATGATAAAAGAGTTAACAAGAGAGTTTAGTGGTTCGAAGAAAAAGCTGAAACTGGAGAAAACGGTGTGAGAGAGAAGAGAGAAGAGAGCAGTGCGTGTGTGAGTGATAAGGAAGGAAGGGCGGAGATTCACTAGTCAGATGGCTAGAATGGCTTTTTATGCACGTCCATGGCATTTTCCCCGTAATTATCTTCTCATTCTATGGGCTTTTTCGTCTTTTCTCTCTCGATTGAAAATTTCCTTCAGGAATGATTTCTTGCCTTGTTAAGGCCTTTAAGCCTTTAATGGGCCTAGGAGGGATTGTCTCATTTTCCATACGCTTTTTGGATTATTTCTATTTGTGCCCCCCTTCTATTTATATAGACTACAACAAGTTCGTGCTAATCTAATAGACTAATACTATAGTCGGAGCCAGTATCGAAAAGATTTGATTTTATCTGTATGTAACTATGTATGCAGTAAAAATGTGATTTATTTTTAACCAAATTTTTCAAAACATTCGGTGGTAATTTCTTGACATAAAAGTCCAGTTAAAAGAGTCTTAGGAAATGAGAAATCACATTCGTAGGTTAGGTGTATGGCTCACCAAAAATACGTATGTTTGATTTATGAGCTTGTCGTTTAGATATTTATGTATGTTTGCATATAGATAAATACAGCTAGTAATTCAAACACAATCACAAGTTGGTACATATATATAAAGTTGGATAATTAGTTTATCACAGTTATCAGTAAGGAAAAATATAATTTCTTGATTTATGAAAGAAAAAGAAAAGAAAAGAAAAAAAATATTTTTTTTTGAAAAATATGATGTATGAAGAAAGCGCAGACGAAGTTGTCGTCCAGTAATGTTGGCAAAGGGAGAGGACCGAGAGGTCACAAGTGGACGGAAGAAACAAAGAGGCGGGACCATTGTTCTACATATGGGTCCAACGTATCACAACCGCACTCTTTCTTAACCTGCCTCCTACAATCAGACGGTCCTAGATGGTCCACGTAATTAAAGCTGCCTCCTCCCATTATATCCTCTATAATCCACCACTAGTTACCAAAAAAAAAAAAAAAAAATCGAAATGTGGCCAATTTGTCGAGAAACTCTGTTATTCTTTCTTTCCCCCAACTCCCAAAAAATATACGTATTTATCTTTTCACTCGTCAATTTTTTGCAATATACAGTATGATCCTATATTGTATATTCTGTAACTGTCACTCATTAAAAAGGAAAACTTATTCGGGATTTTTAGTTTGAAAGTCGAAACTAGATGACTATAATTTGTTTGATCATTGAACTAATAAACATATCAATTTTAATCGGCTTGTTGAACAAAAAAGAAGATGAAGTGATGAAGTAATAAATCTTTCAACAATCGACGACGACAAAGGAAAGAAGTCGGTCGTGGGTTCTGTTTTTTGGTTCACTTAATGTAAACGTGGTTTTTAAAACGTGATTATTGGTTTATTAATTCTTATCACAATTTAGGGACAATTTAGGGGTGTATGGAAACAATGATTTTGGAGGATTTTATGTGATTTAAAAAATTTGGAATTTTGATATATTTTAGGAAAGTTGATATGATTTATAGTAAAATTCTTTCAAATCCCACCTAAAACCATGAAATTTGGATTTCTGTATTTTTAACTAAATAAATCTTTTCAAATCCTTCAGAATCCTTAAAACTTAAGACTTTTTAAAATCTATGATTGAATAACATAAGATTTGTAACTTTTACACAAATCACCTAAAATGTCAAGTTAAATAACCTAGAATCGCTATGTTGCAATTAGAAGAGAATGTGTAGTAGTTTGTAATGTTAACAAATTTATACATTTATTTGGTTCAAACCAGCATTATTTACATAGCGCTGCATACTACCTTATTCAAAAAAAAAATAGTAACATAATGCTTTTTTTTTCGTTACACATGAAAAAGGAAAAAAGAACTCAAGGGTCAGTTGTATGACTGGCGGTGAAGTCAGGTTCGGTGGGTTTCTGAGGTAACAAAGGAAGAGTGTAGCGAGGAGGAAGGTTGGAATAATTGTGCCTCAGATTATGAAGCGCGTTTGACGCGAAACGCGACGCGTAAAGAGCGGCTCCAAGGCTCAAGGACGAAGACGCCGTTGCACCATCGCCTTCTCTAGCCAGCGCGTCTCGGAGACGCTCTTCTTCATCGCGTAATGATTTGGCTAACTTCTTCCGACAGTATCTCCGCCACGCTGCTTGTATAAAAGATACGCTCCATGTTCTCCATTGCACCGAATAAAACCTGTAATT
>NC_025698.1:334029-335956 GCF_000633955.1 Camelina sativa | reverse complement strand
ACATGAAAAAGGAAAAAAGAACTCAAGGGTCAGTTGTATGACTGGCGGTGAAGTCAGGTTCGGTGGGTTTTTGAGGTAACAAAGGAAGAGTGTAGCGAGGAGGAAGGTTGGAATAATTGTGCCTCAGATTATGAAGCGCGTTTGACGCGAAACGCGACGCGTAAAGAGCGGCTCCAAGGCTCAAGGACGAAGACGCCGTTGCACCATCGCCTTCTCTAGCCAGCGCGTCTCGGAGACGCTCTTCTTCATCGCGTAATGATTTGGCTAACTTCTTCCGACAGTATCTCCGCCACGCTGCTTGTATAAAAGATACGCTCCATGTTCTCCATTGCACCGAATAAAACCTGTAATTAAACCAAATTAAGATCTTCGTCTCAGAAACAGAACATAACCAAAAAATGATGATGGGAGAGAAAGCAAACCTGAAAGTATGTTGGAGCTGCTTGCTATGGAGGCGTCTGAACTGTGAAGCGACAGACTTGAGATCCTCAGCCATTAGAGCAAAGGCTTCAACTTCGGTGAGAGCTTGAACTGTTCTCGTCGAGATGGGAAAGTGAGAAGAAGATTGTGGGTCTAATGCCCAGGGAAGAAGATCTTCTCCGCAGAAATCACTTGCCTTGAGGTCCACGGCATTGAAGACCCCAGTTCTTCCTCCATTAGTGGTAGCACTTATAAGCCTTCCTCTCATCACGAACATCATCTCCCCTACAGGATCTCCTTCACGGATCACGTAACTGTTCTCTGTGTAGAGCACAGGTTTTAGCCTATCGCAAACCGCGTCAAGTAATTGTTCATCCATTATCTCAAACAAAGGCACCTAACGAAACCAATCATATAATTATTAGGATTCTGAGGGTTGCACTAAGATTCTTGGTTCGGTTGATATTTAATGGAGGAAAAAGAGAGAAAGCTCATTTACTTACTTTCTTGAGAAGATCGAGGCAAAGATGGCGTTTAATATCTCTTCTTAGGTCTTTAGGGAGGTTACGAAGAAGGTTTTCTTCTTCAACTCCTCTTGTCTCTTGCCATCTATATTGTTCATATCTTCTGATACGTTTTCTCAGGTCTTCAGGTAACATTCTATGAGACATCCACTGCTCTGCATCTCTCTTTCTCACCCTCATTTCTTCCTCTCGAACTGTTGTTGATTCCAAGTATTTCTGCATCAGCAAAACAGAACTTACATGAGTTTCCTGAATAATTTTATGGTTATTCAACTAGTCAAAGAGGCCATTACCTGCATATTGCCGATAAGTAGCGCAAATAAGACTAGTCCAGATATGCAGATTGATATAGCAAAGACGATTTCACCAACGAATTTGCTTGTTTGAAGGTTTTGTCCCAATGCACTGAAACAACAAAAGCAGTTAGTGAGAATCTTTGAGTTCTGATAGAGTTTCAGATACATAAGCTCGATATGCAACTAGTTAGTTTTGTGTGTGTGTTTTGTCAAACCTTAGATTTCGCAGTCCCCACCAAAAGCAGTAGAAAAATTTCTTCCAGAAATCATGTGATTCAACAACCCCACTCTTAAGAGCATCAGTGAAGATGCCAAAGTTGAAGATGGTTGAGTTCGTTATATCACCAGGGTCGAGAAAAGGGCAAGAGGTGGTCAGGTAATCGTTTGCAGCATTACCATTACCGTGACAGTACAGAGAACTTAAACTACAACCGTTTTTTTTCTCGCACGCCTCTTGCCAGCATCTGTCTTCTCGTTCTACTGAGATTAAGTACCATAAAGCTCCAAATACCTGAATAAGTAAGTTTGCCATATGAACTTGATCAACCTTGAAAATGCATTTACATCTTTAAAGAATCAGTTATCTGATGATCCAGAACTTACATGACTGGCTAACATATAGAGAGAGAGGTTCCAAGCAGCTCCAGCCCATGCTGTTTCAGTAACAATGCCAGATGTTCTGGTCAC
>NC_025698.1:316008-329492 GCF_000633955.1 Camelina sativa | reverse complement strand
TCGAGGCAAAGATGGCGTTTAATATCTCTTCTTAGGTCTTTAGGGAGGTTACGAAGAAGGTTTTCTTCTTCAACTCCTCTTGTCTCTTGCCATCTATATTGTTCATATCTTCTGATACGTTTTCTCAGGTCTTCAGGTAACATTCTATGAGACATCCACTGCTCTGCATCTCTCTTTCTCACCCTCATTTCTTCCTCTCGAACTGTTGTTGATTCCAAGTATTTCTGCATCAGCAAAACAGAACTTACATGAGTTTCCTGAATAATTTTATGGTTATTCAACTAGTCAAAGAGGCCATTACCTGCATATTGCCGATAAGTAGCGCAAATAAGACTAGTCCAGATATGCAGATTGATATAGCAAAGACGATTTCACCAACGAATTTGCTTGTTTGAAGGTTTTGTCCCAATGCACTGAAACAACAAAAGCAGTTAGTGAGAATCTTTGAGTTCTGATAGAGTTTCAGATACATAAGCTCGATATGCAACTAGTTAGTTTTGTGTGTGTGTTTTGTCAAACCTTAGATTTCGCAGTCCCCACCAAAAGCAGTAGAAAAATTTCTTCCAGAAATCATGTGATTCAACAACCCCACTCTTAAGAGCATCAGTGAAGATGCCAAAGTTGAAGATGGTTGAGTTCGTTATATCACCAGGGTCGAGAAAAGGGCAAGAGGTGGTCAGGTAATCGTTTGCAGCATTACCATTACCGTGACAGTACAGAGAACTTAAACTACAACCGTTTTTTTTCTCGCACGCCTCTTGCCAGCATCTGTCTTCTCGTTCTACTGAGATTAAGTACCATAAAGCTCCAAATACCTGAATAAGTAAGTTTGCCATATGAACTTGATCAACCTTGAAAATGCATTTACATCTTTAAAGAATCAGTTATCTGATGATCCAGAACTTACATGACTGGCTAACATATAGAGAGAGAGGTTCCAAGCAGCTCCAGCCCATGCTGTTTCAGTAACAATGCCAGATGTTCTGGTCACCTCCGTGTAAAGCGGATACAAACGGAGAATCCGAGGAACATATTGAACGATTATGACAGACATAAGGTAGTCTTTTGTGAGCAAAGAGTCAGGCTCTTTGACGCTTGGAATAACAGCTAAGACCACTATCTGCAAGATTAAAAACAAAAAAAAACAGAGGATTCAGCCATATTCAAAAACATTTCATCATGAACACTTAAATAAAAAACAATCAATTAGTCATTATTACCTGTGGGAGAGGAAGGATAGAAAGTACATCAATGATGAAGTAAGATGAGAGATACTTCAAGGCTATTGCCTTAGCATCATCCACCAGTTCACCTCTGCCAAAAACTCTAGAAGAAGGAGCGATGTAAGCTGTCCTGAACTGAAACACAATGTGAATAATGTAAAAGGCATCGATGAGTGTACGAAGAAAACTCGCAGCTATCTCCAACTTTGAGTCCATAGTAAGACAGTGCCTCGTGCCATCGACAATGGGAATGTAGAAAAACAGCGGATCAATCGCCAAAGCAAGAACACAAGCAAAGAGAAATATTTTGTTCCAGTTCTGCAAAAACGAATCTTGTGGGTTAATGATGTTCTTCTTAGTGGTACCAGATGTTTCCTTCTGGACCTTGTTGTGGTCAGGATCCTTATGTGGAAGAGAACTTAATGGCTTCTTGAATATTTTGAAATTTCCTGAACCTTTCTCAATTCCCCACTTTACATTCTTCAGAACTCTGTCTAAAGAAGGTCTAGCTTTTCTTCCGTAACCATACTCAGAGGCTATTGACCTCTCTTCATCTTTAAACCTTAACAAAATCATAAAAAAAAAAACCATCTGATAAATCCTTTAAGATACTACAAATTCATATTCATCTATAGAACCATTTCTAGGGGATGATGGATGCTATGTAGGTATGAGACAAGATTATTGCAAGTTACCAACCTGACACGATTATCATGGCTGAATGCCATCATCAGCAGCCAAACCCTTGGATATTTTGGCTTACAGTGTGACGAATCCTAACATTTATTGAATCAAAAAAAAATTAAATCATACGAATACTTCTCCATGATTACGTACAAAATTGATAATCACCAAAATCAATTATAAAATAGCAAGTAGACACCTAACAGTTTCTTTATATAATAGTATATTTCTTCAAAGGTAAAAAAATTAGGAACTAGAGAATCAGTCAATTTCTACCTAACATGATTACCAAATCCTTTAATTCCTAACCATCTCTGCTCAATAATTGTAAAGTCATACATCGAAGATATAAGAAAAAACTAAAGCTTCGAGATAAATTGACATCTAGACCAAACAAGTTATGAACAAATTAAGCCGTAAGAAAACAGTGATTCTTACACAGAATTAATTATCTAATCAGTGAGAAACAAGCAAAAACCAAACATGAGGAGACGTACCTCGAAAGAAGTAACTGAGGAGGGCGATATATAGATTAAGATTCCGGCTATGAAGTGGAAATCGAAAGTTTAAGGAAGTAGGTCAACGGCGTTTACTTCTTCTTCGTCTTCTTCGTGAAGCTATCCTCCTCGCTACTGGTCCCGTCGCTTAAAACTTAAAAGCAAGAAGACCCATATGAGCGGTTATGTGTAGTTTTTTTTTTTTTGAGACAACGACAAAAGAGAGGGAAATAGGAATAAAGTATATGCAATTAAAGTCTTTGTTCAATTCCAAAACTCGAAAGACGAAGACTTGGTCAAAAGTCAAGGGATGAGGCGAAAATAAGGTTTAGGCCCACTAGGAATATTGAGCCCATTTAAAAGATCTAAAGCCCAAATTGAACTTAACCGCCTCATCGTAATATCGATTATTTATTTGTTCTCTCTTCACATTGAATTTCCTTTTTTTTTTTGATTTAACTGAGAAAACGCGAACGGCGTTGTTGTTCGTTCATCTTCCCGGCGTAGTTCACCACCGGCGACAATTGCTAAGGTTTCTGAAGGTAACATACTCTTCCTTCTCTTATATATTCATATATGTTCGATTTCGTCTTCGTTCTTTTCTTGTTTTCGTCTGTGTTCTTCGAGCTTTTCACTCCAATTTCAGTTTAAGGGTTTTCTAGATTTCAACTTTTTATTTTATTTTTGTAGGGTTCCGTGTTAACATCGAATGTGTTCGAACTGTGAGTTCTTTATATTTCTTGGATTGCTCTTTCCGAAGTTACTGTTTCCGAATTTTTTGGATTTGTCTTTCTAAGCATCGAGTGTGTTCCGTTTAAGCTAGGGTTTCTTCAATTTGTTGTACTGATTGATTGATTATATTCTTGAGCTTGATTGAGCATATGAATTTGGAATTAATTTTCTCCATGGGTTCCTACGGGTGTTACAATGTCTCTTATTTGCTAAAGAAGATCGAATCTGGATTAATTTTGATGAATCAATAAGAACAACAAACTTATGAGTTTTCAGATTATGGCCTTAATTACTAATTGTCAGGATTGTCTTGTATTATGCAGGCAAGCAACCAATTTCAAGTGGGTGATTGTGTGTGTGCTTACATTATCTAAAATCAAACCATGTCAGATTCTGGTGAACCCAAACCGTCTCAGCAAGAAGACGAATCTCAACCTCAACCTCAACCCCAACCTGCTGGGCAAGAATCTCAGTCTCAACAAGGTTACTTCTACTTTCTTTTCTTACTTGTTCGTTGTTGTTAGCTAGAAATTGTCATATAGGGATCAAGAGAGACATACACTAATCAATTTTTATCCTTGTTCTGTTTCAGTGTGCACTTTCTTCAAGAAGCCAACTAAAGCTAAGAACATTAGGAAAAGAACTGTTGACGCAGATGAGGAAGACGGAGATTCCAAAAGCCATACTTCTATATTACAAAATCTAAAGAAAGTTGCGAAACCCGACAGCAAGCTATTCTTTTCCTCTGGACCATCTAAGAGCTCTACTACAACGAGTGAAGCTCCTGAGAAACCCGTCTTTCACTACGATTCATCCAAGGAAATCCAGGTTCAAAACGACAGTAGGGCAACAGCAACCCTTGAAACCGAAACCGACTTCAATCAAGACGCACGAGCTATCCGTGAGCGAGTTCTCAAAAAAGCAGACGAATCATTGAAAGGGAATAAGAAAAAGGCTTCAGATGAGAAGCTGTACACCGGAATTCATGGATATACAGATCACAAAGCTGGGTTTAGAAGAGAACAAACAATCTCGAGCGAGAAAGCTGGAGGCTCACACGGGCCACTGAGAGCTTCTGCTCACATCAGAGTGTCGGCTAGATTCGATTACCAGCCAGATATATGCAAGGATTACAAGGAAACCGGATACTGTGGATATGGAGATTCGTGTAAGTTCTTGCATGACCGTGGGGATTATAAACCGGGATGGCAGATAGAGAAAGAATGGGAAGAGGCAGAGAAAGTTAGGAAGAGGAATAAAGCTATGGGAGTTGAGGATGAAGATGATGAGGCTGGCAACGATAGCGACGAAGACGACGATGCACTTCCCTTTGCTTGCTTCATTTGCAGGGAGCCTTTCGTTGATCCAGTTGTCACCAAATGCAAGCATTACTTCTGCGAGCATTGTGCTTTAAAGGTATCATCAATCACAATTATGATGATGACTCTGTTCTTTTTTGTTTTTTGGTTTGTGAAACTAAAGAGATTGTGTTTATGTAATGATGCAGCATCACACGAAGAACAAGAAGTGCTTTGTGTGTAACCAACCAACAATGGGGATTTTCAATGCAGCACATGAGATCAAGAAGAGAATGGCTGAAGAACGTAGTAAAGCTTAAGCTTGAAGGATTGTGAAGTTTTTTCATAAGCCGAAGCTCTTTTTGTTTGATGTACTCATTTAGCCCATATTGTGATGGTCTTTAAATATTGGGCCTTGTTTGGCTCATCTAAATTTAAGTTTGGTTCTTTAGTCAATTGGTTGAAAGTTGAAACAGTCAAAGTTAGATTAAACCAGTACAATGAATGTTTCAGTGTGACTCTGATGACATGATAAACTCGTAACTTTTTTACTTCCAGCATTATCATAAGAATCTCTTTTTCCAACATTATTTTGTGTAGTCCTGGGCAAATAACCGGAACCGAACGGACCGAACCGAAACCGAACCGAAATTTCGGTTCCGGTTCGAGTATGGTTAGTAGATAATAACCGATTGGATAGTGTTTTAATTACCCATGGATATCGGTTATTAACCGAACCGAACCGATATCCATTCGGTTATCCGAATCAAACCGAACTCATATAAAAATTATGTTTTAGCCATGAATCGAACTTGAGTCTCCTGCAAACTTGACCGTGCAAAGTGGCCACTGCACCACGTTGAAGTTTTGACATTCTAATACATGTTAAAATATATAACGTAATAAAATGAAACTAAAAAACCACACCAATATCATATATATTTAGACCAAAATACCAAAATATTTTAAATAAACCAAATATTTGGAAGGTTTTAGATATATTTGTTAAATTATAATCAAGTTTTATTTAAATAATATTTTTTAAAAAATATATTACACTGTTTTGGATACCCGGAACCGAACCGAAAATAACCGAAACCGAACCAAACCCAAACCGAAATAGTAAATTAACCGAATGGATCCTAAACCTCTATATCCGAACTACCCGAAACCGAATGGATATATCCGGAACCGAACCGAATACCCGAACGCCCAGGACTAATTTTGTGGTTCTTTTTAACGTTATCTTTTTTATTTCACTTCCCCTCGGTTTTTAAATGGTTTCTGTAAATTCGAACAGATTTCAGAATCTATTGGCCGGCAACAAAGTTATCCAAGTAAGCAAAAAGTAGATTTACACGTGTCACTTTCACAAGATATGCCACAATAAGTGAACATGGAAATGTCTGACAATAAACCAATAAGAAGATGACACGTATACGGAGTTTTCTCTAATTTGACCATATTTAGCTGTATTGTCGCTGTCGCTAAAAAGGGGTCGCCGTTTCTATTATCTTGGAGCAGTTTGTATTTACGTTAAAGTCATCTTTTGCGTTAAGTTTGCATGCCTATAGTGCCAAAGGCGATCCTATCCGATAAGTTTTTTTGGGTAAATTTTTATCTGATAAGATTACTGTAATTATCATCAACCACCACTCTTTTAAGTCCTATATTTATCACAACATATAAAAAAACATTATTTAGAGCAGAAAACTTTCTATATAAGCTAAAACCCTCTTTTTATCGCCTCGTCATCAATTTGAGATAATTAATGAGATTTGTAATTTAAGCATAAATAATATTCAAATTGAACAAGAGAACCTCCGGTTATAATTATATGTGTTGGTTAAAATGGTTACAAGATCGAAAGATTGTTCTTTCTGAAAACCTTAAACCATAATTATATGTTTGAAGATAATGTAATCATTTAACTAGAGTTATCTAAGACGTGATTATGTTTTTTTGGTTTGATAAAAAAGAAAGTGAAGATGAGTCTTTTGAGAAAAAAGAAAAGTACAATTCACGAATTATAATAATTATATGCATTAATGCATAGATTGCTGGTTAGGAAGCGTAATTAGCGTTGTTGATGATAGTTTCAAAATTATATAGAGTTCCACCATCAATAGCAAAAGCTCGTTGGTTTCACAAAGATTGGATGAGGGAGGAGTAGCAACTTTGGACTTCTGGAGATGAATCGAAAATATCGNTCTTCAGTTTTTTTTTTTTTTTTTTTTTTTTTTTTTTTTATATGGTGTCTCATGTTTCCTTCTTATGAGGGTATGCAGCTTCACTACAATACAATTTAACAAAATACTAATGGTTTTAGATTCGGTATGATAGGGACTTTGTCTCAATATATATAACATAATAGATGTCAGATTCAAGTTCTTGTTTCATGATTTTAGGTTGTGGATGTCTTGTAGCAATCTTCTTCTTCTTCTTGAGAAGGGCTTCGCATCGCTTCCTAGAAGGGGAAATACACCTTAATTACGTGTCGTACATAACTACATGGAACCAGTCACGGGCTTATAGGATGAGACTATTTGATGACCAATCCTAGCTAATTAGCTATAAGATGCTATGGTATTAGACATTTAGCATGATATAATTAATGTTTTAACAACTAAATTATAAGGTAAACAAACAAGAAGAACTATATTTAATGGTACAACACATATGGGACCCTATGCATGGAGAATCACTCAATCAGACCAAACGAAACCTATCACACTCAATATGTGAAGACCAACTTATGTAGAATATATCTAAGCATATGCTGTGACCAGCAGCATACCAAACAATAGATACGAACGAATTCATGAGAAAATCATAGGTATGATATGATAAAAATAAACATTTTCATCCGTGGAATTTAATTAGCATCAATCAGTTAAAAAATGAATTAGCTATAAGGTCTAAAAACTTTATTTTTAATGAACAAAATATCTATGAAGTTAGAAACGATCTTACCTCACCAAAACAAATACTTTATTTTTCTAAGCACTTGTGTTTGTTTCTATTCGGATTAGGTCCCAAAAACGTCGTCATACAGAACATTTTGCTTAAACCTTTTGTTGTTTTTATTGTTACATTAAAAAAAACGAAAACCACTAGTGTTTGGTTGTTATTTTTTTTTCTTGGTTTAAAAAGTGTTTAAATGTGTGAAGGAGAAGAAGCTTAAGAAAGAAAAAATAGTTAATTAGGCACACAATAAAATTAAAAAAAAAAAAAAAAAAAAAAAGTAATTACGTCGGTGGGTTCATTGATTATTGGAAGATAACAAAAATTAAATTAGAAAAAGTTAATTTTGTTACTGCAGACGCATCTTTTTTGTTTGTTTTTTTACTTTTGCTGTCTTCTATTTATTTATTTACTTTCACAGATTCCCTCTGAGAGACACAGAGAGACCAGAGAGGGAGATAGAGAGATAGAGGAGATTCTGATCGGAGAAGAGAGAGAGAGAGAGAGAGAGAGAGACATGGAAGACGGCACGGCGATGTACGGAGATCTCGAGACGGTGCAGTATGTACGGACGCAACACAAACATCACTGCAGAGAGAACCAGTGTACCTCTGCTCTTGTCAAACACATCAAAGCTCCTCTTCATCTCGTAATCCTCTCTCTCTATCCCTTTTTTTTCATATGTCTAGTAATCTCTCAACATTGATCTTAATTCCGTCAATTTCAGATTTTTGATCGATTTAGGGTTTTTTTTTTTTGTTTTCTCCCCCAAATCTCCAGGTTTGGTCACTGGTGCGTAGATTTGATCAGCCGCAGAAATACAAACCATTTGTGAGCAGATGTACTGTGATCGGTGATCCTGAAATCGGCAGCCTCAGAGAAGTCAATGTCAAATCTGGGCTTCCTGCTACAACAAGCACCGAGAGGTTAGAGCTTCTCGATGATGAAGAACACATCCTCGGTATCAGAATCATTGGTGGTGATCACAGACTCAAGGTATATATCATCATCACTTAGGTTTTGTCTTGTCTTGTGTGTGTTTTTTTTGGAATGAGAATTATTAAATGATCTTTTCTTCTTTCTCTCAGAATTACTCATCGATAGTGACAGTTCATCCAGAGATGATAGAGGGAAGAGCAGGGACAATGGTGATTGAATCCTTTGTTGTTGATGTTCCTGAAGGTAACACCAAGGATGAGACTTGCTACTTCGTTGAAGCTCTCATCAGATGTAACCTCAAGTCATTAGCTGATGTTTCTGAAAGATTGGCTTCTCAAGACATTATCATCTAATCTCTCTCACATCTTCATCATGTTCCAGTATGTGATATAATATTCTTCAGGATCTTTTTGCTTTTGCTATATATATTATCAGGAATGATCAACTTGTTAAAAAGATATATATTTTTCCAATGGTGAAGTTTTTTTTTATTGTAAGATGTCTTCTGCTGGTCTCTGGTTGTTTTAATGACCGTTGCTTTATTTGTAGATATTTTTGTAAGAAAAACAAGATGTACATAGATTATATATGATGTTTTGTTTATATATGATGTATATATATAGTTTACAAAAAGGTATGGTATGGAGAATGTGTTATTGGAAGGTGTATGCGTAAACAAGCTAAGCTAACCAACTTGTAAGAGACTGTTTCTAATAGAACAGAACCAATAGATGTCTTGCTCTATGTTCGATCGTTTGGATGTGTATAGAGTTGATTAAGCTTTGGAAAAGATACATGGTGCTCTATGTTCTGACTCATGCTCAATTTTGCCCTCCGGATGAACTTTCCTGGGAAGAGATCAGCTTCTCTACTCAAAGGTTTATCGTGCTGGGTCTAAGATGCTAAAACAAGAGTTTGAGGTGTGGTTGGTTATATCCGTCTCGGAGAATAGTTTTTAGTACCAACGTTTTGGTTCATTGTAGCAAGAATCAGTTTCATCCTTGTACTGGTTTTGTAGGATCTGCAATGGCGGTAGTCTGTCTATGCAGAGGACAGCGGAAGATGCAGCAAGAACAAAAAGGACGAAAAGGTTTTCGAATCTCTGATTTGATCCGACTTGGAGACTCTGTTAAAAGTTGCTCACCTGCTCTTGGTTTAGGCTTTTCCAAACTTGGTTAAGGCAATAACTGATGTAGCAACAAACCAGAGGTAAGCAATTCATGAGGACAAGAAGATGGCAGATGGATCTTACTATGATGACAAAACGTTTTTCATATTGTCTGTAATTTATGGAGATTTGTTCAAAGAAAAGATATCGAATATATAGAGAGATTAGATTGGTCTAGTTATGTTCCATATATTATTGCTCTGTTCAAGTTTTATCAGTACTTCGTCCACCCAAAAAACGTATCATTTACATATTTATATTTACTTCATCTTGTCTCTCATAACCCCTTTTTTATTTTCCAAATGTCACGTCTGAGGTCTTCTTTACTCTGTTTCAGACTAAGGAAACAGCATACTGTGATGACATAAACACAGAAGAACAGAACCGAAACACACACGAAAAACTCTAAACAAGATGAGCTCTTCATTCTTCAACAGGAGACATAACCGTCAAGTAGACAAAGTCTTTCGTATATTAACAATCCTCAATTTTATAATCACCAAAACTCTATTTTCCTCTTTTGTTTCTTCTCTGCATATAATACTCGAACAAGGACCACCAAAAACGCTGTACTGAGAACAGAGCAGATTCTATCACCTCCACAAGCAAGCTAAAGCATGGTAACCTAATGTCACTGTCTGGTTAGATCATGAATCAAAGTTGGCATGATCTGCAGCTTCTGTTCTGCTCCATTTAAAAGGAGCCGACATCGTCTCCACCATTCTAATAGTTTCTTGAGAATTTCCATAAGAGATCGCCCCGGTCCCACATAAATCTTTCAATTATGACCGTTTAGATTAAGTTAATGACCGTCCGATCTCTCACACAGTTGTTGCAACTTGCAACTCACAACTTGTTGGAATTAAACGGTCCAGATCTCTTGACCGTTCGTAGAGGTGTTAAAATTTTTGAATTGGTGTAATGGTTAAAAAAACACAAAAGGGGTAAATAAGGAATGACTGTAGACGGAAACCTCTCTGTGAAGTAGCAGTTTTTTTAGACGACTGCAAATAATAATTTTCTTCTGACTCTCTCTCTTCTCTTCTTCTTGACTTGAGAGTTGAGAGTTGAGAGTCTCTCTAAAAAAAAGAAGATTCGATTTTTAACATTCAAAAAAATTGGAGGGGGTCAAGCGGGAAAACCAAAAAATCCTTCAAATAATTTCGTGTGGAGCGAGCGGGAGAAAGAGACACACACAAATTCCTCTCGTCAGGTGAGTTCCCCTCCGAATCCACATTACTCTCTCTCTCTATCTATTTCTGGGGATTATATACCCTAATTGTTCGATTTGGTCTCAGGCAGTAGTTGATGGCGAGAACCAAGCATAACGCTAACAGGTCCCAACCTCGTAATCCAACTGGTAGTACCTTTTTTTTAAATTCTCTTTCTAGTATTACTTTTCGATTTAGGGGTTTTGGTTCAACTTATCTGGCTGTTAACCCTAGATTTTGATTTCGCATCTGTAGATGCTGCTTCACTTTCTCAGGCGGCTGGTCCCAGTGCTGCGGTATATGTCATCTTTATTTCTCTTTTTAGGGTTTTTCGATTTTCAGATTCCAGAAATTTATCCTTTTAGATTATTTGTCGAATTTTTGTTGTAATCGATCGAAATTTGCAGACACCGCCAACAAGAGCCGGAGATGGTGAAGAAGATGCTGCTACTCAACCTAGTTAGTTTTTTTTCCCCCCTATTTTCTCATCTCTCTCTCTCTCTCTCTCTCTCTCTCTCTCTCTTGTTTGTTTGGTGTGTGAAGTTTTTTTTATTAATCCTTCCTTTTGGTAACACTTTGCAGCAACGCCTGCTGCAGCTTCACCTGCTACAAAAGTGAGATGTTTTTTTTGGCCCTTTTGGTTACTTCAACTTTGATTTCAGTTGTGCTCATCTTTTTTTTTTTTTCTCATTTTTGTGTGTTTTTTTTGGTCTGGGAAGAAAGGGGCTAAGAGAACCAAATATGGTAGTAGGCCACAAGGTTAGTCATATATATATATCACTCAGAAATTAGAGTTGAAGGACTTGTCTTTCTATTTGTGTTTACTCTACTAAGTACTAACCTCCTTCTTGTTCTTCTAGGCTCACAAAAAAAGAAGGCTTACCGTTTCAAGCCAGGAACCGTTGCTCTGAGAGAGATTCGCCATTATCAGAAGAGCACTAGCCTTCTTATTCCTGCTGCTGCTTTTATCAGACAAGTTGAGTTTTTTTTTTTTTTTTTCTCTCTTTCTCTTTGCTTTACTAGTCTATGCCCTCGTTTTAGCATTTATACAATCTGAGATTATCCACACAAAATTGCAAACGAACTTTGGTTGGTTATTTATAAATTGTGGCACTTGTTTCTTGTTTTCTCAACATGGATCCTGTCTCACGATCAGTGCAGTGAACATAGCATTTTTGAGCAACTCTCCATTTAAGAAACTTGTAATCTAGTTTGTCTTTGAGAGGTTACTGGCTCATAGACCCACCCAGAACCATATGTTTCTGTTACTACAATACTTTTAACCTGAATTGCCAAATGCTGATTTTTTGTGTTCCAATCATACTAATTAATTTACATTGCTTTTTACCAGGTGAGAAGTATAACCAATGCGGTGGCCCCTCCTCATATCTCTCGTTGGACTGCTGAAGCTCTTGTGGCTCTTCAAGAGGTGCCAAATCCTTTACATGAATGTAGTAGATGCAGTATATAGAGAGAGCCACAGATAATGTCATTTTCCCTTGATAAGTAGTAATCATTCTGATTGTGAATTTGTGGCTGGGCAGGCGGCAGAAGATTACTTGATTGGTTTGTTCTCAGATTCAATGCTCTGTGCTATCCATGCAAGACGTGTTACTCTAAGTAAGTACTCCTAAATAAGACAATTTTGCAGTCTAAATTTAGAAAATCACAGTCATACATACTTGTGCATTCCGTTGAACCATTACTTGCTGAAAAATCATATCTAATATTTGTCATTCTCATATCAGTGAGAAGAGACTTTGAGCTTGCACGCCGGATTGGAGGAAAAGGCAGACCCTGGTGATAGAAACGAAACTCACCCACTAGCACTACTCGCATCTCTATCATTGTTAGTGAGGATCGAATAGTTAACAACAAATGTGTCGTAGTAGGTTGTATAAGATTATTCACTACTTATGTCTCTTGGTGCTTGTCCTTTTCTCGACTTGATGATCTGACCAAAAAAAAACCTTCTTTTGAAACATAACTGGAAATCTGAGTTTGGTTCGTTTCAATATCTATCTAGGTTGTAAAACTTGTTTCTCTATGTGTGTTTCTTGTTTGCTTTTTACCTTTTAAGTTCCAACTTGCAAATAGTTGATGTATACATATAACTCGAAGTCTCGAAGCCTCGGTGACGGCTCAGTCTTAGACAGGGCTGTATTTGAGAAAAAGTAATTTAAAGAGGATGATTCGAAAGAACATGTGTTGAGGGAGGGCTTAAAAAGCAATACAGTATATCTCTGGCTAATGGATTCCCCCAGCTACAACTTTTAAAAGCATATTTAGAAAGCTTGAGATATCCTTAGCACTTCAAATTTTATAATCATTATTTTAGTGATTATTCGCATAAACCATTTGTTAAGATCATAATGTTGTCATAAAGAAAGTTATAAGAGTATTGTGTTTCATTACCGTCTGATAATGTAAACTTTTTAAAAGCTCGAATGTTTTCGGAATTTGGTAGTATTTATTTCAATGTCAACTCTTTTTATTACTAGTAAACTGTTTTTTTCTTTTTCTTTTTCTACATCTTTAATGATCTCTGTGTACATTCGTCAAAATTCATTGCAAACTGAAACAAGTGTAAAATTTATCGAGGTTAACTTTTATAAATGTAAAACAATGGATGCGCCCATGAATCATGCAATGGTCCCAACAATTTAATCTTATGGTTTTCTTCATTCGCTAAAAAGCTCAAAAAATGTAACAAAATTAAGGGAACTTATTATTAAAAAACGCAAAAAAAAAAAAGAAAAAAAAAAAAA
>NC_025698.1:308854-315546 GCF_000633955.1 Camelina sativa | reverse complement strand
GAAGCTGTGTAGTAAAATTTGCGATGTGAGAATTAATTGGGGAATATCCACGAGTCGACGTTTAAAAATTCATTTTTATATTCAACCCTAACAAACTTTCAACTCTTCTTTTGATAGTTCTAACAATATATTTCATTAAATTGAGAATTTAATTCATATGAAAGTTGTATAATAGCCGATTGAAATCCATAATAAATGTTAGTGATTATCCTAATGCTTTGTCTATAGTTTATCATGTCTATATAACTACCATCGCTAATATTATTGACGATTTTCTTACATAGTACTGTACTTTTAATTTGAAAGTTTCCGTGGTTAAATGAAGTCTATATAGCTGCCTGAATACACGTGTGCATAAACCCACTAACACATCGGTAACTTAGTTGATTAATCTCAACTAAATCATGATTTAATTTATTTTTATGCAGTGTGTATAGATTAAATATCAAGTCAAGTCAAAGGCAAGTAGTAGTATCGTTTTTAAAGGAAAAAAATAGCAATTAGGGAAGAACATGACGGAGTAAATGATGTAATGAAACATGTTTCTTATTGGTTCTTAAATTAGCGAAATCCCTCAAGCCATTATACTGGCATAGTATATATTACTCTGTCACCCATCATAAGTTGCAAATTGATTAATAAGAATGATATATTTAAGATTCTTAATCTTCTTGAGTTAAATCCGATTTTAAGGAAAATAAAAAGTACGGTAATACAAACATCATACCTGATTCCTTAATGTGGAAACCGACCAAACCGGTCGTTAAAAAATTTCCACTATAAATAGAGAAGAGGCTTTCATGTCCTTCCCTTAAAATCCACCCACCCCTCTCTCTCTCTCTCTCTCTCTCTATACCTTAAACCGTACTAAACCGTATCGATTGATAAAATTGCAAGGTACGATCGTAAATCTTGGTAAAGTAATTTTGAGATAGATGGAAACGCAGCGTAAGTCGAAGCATCGCAAGACCAATCCAGCCATTGGTGCCTCTTCTTCTGATCAAGGTATTAACTTTTCTCAGCTAATTAATTAACTCATCATGATCTCTTCTATAATACGGAACCGTTTTTTCCAGTTAATTTTTTTGTATATATGTTCTTTATCTGTGATTTAACTTGATGACGTGGAACAGAAGTGAGCAGTCTTGAGTGGGAAGAAATAGCAATGGCTCAAGAAGAAGAGGATTTGATCTGCAGGATGTTCAAGCTTGTCGGTGAAAGGTTTTTATTTCTTTCTTTCTCTTTTTTCTTTTCTAAATTATCTTCTTAGTTAATCTTTCCATGTCTGATTATTTATCATAGGTGAATTAAAGATTAGTGTTTTTTTTTTGTTTGTTTAATTTGTCTGTAAATTAAGGTGGGATTTAATAGCTGGGAGGATTCCAGGAAGAACAGCAGAAGAGATCGAGAGGTTTTGGGTGATGAAGAATCATCGAAGATCTTTATTACGTTGATCGCCAACTCTAAAATCATTTTTCTGATATTTGAAAAAAAAAAATGAAATCTATACATAATATATATCCTTTAATATTCGTTGGTGATTCCGCAGTTTTGTTCGTGAATTTGAAGTAGTAGTTGTATTTCTCGTGTTTTCATCTTGTGTGTACCTTTGTTATTTGATTAAAAAAAACCATGACCCGAACCTTTAATTATTTGAAGTTATAATTGTAATCAACCATTAAAAAAAAAGGGACTCAATATCAATTATCTAATAAGTTAAAGTTGTAAAGATAAATTTGTGCCCATACTTGGTGCACTGAGGCATACGAAAGATTGTTGGGCCTTAACAAAAAAAAATCCCATATAAAATCGTTCAATATATTGTATGTGTATACAAAACATTACAAGTGCATACAAACATTTATTATCATATTAAATAACTATTTAAAGATAACCTGATCTGGTAAACAGATGAAAGGAGGTTACCTTCTCAATCTTCTATTTGTAGCATTTGTACGAAAATCATATTGTTTCTGACAAGGTAAAAAAAAAAAAAACAGTTTATTCTATATGTTGGTGTGACTCCTTAAAGCGTAATGCATATTTTTGAAGCATTTTGATATGGTCCATACGGAGAATGTAAGTTTAATGGAACGTCTCTTGGTTGATTTCTAGCTGGTGGGCTTTCCACTTTAACAAAAGTTCACTAAATGACTTGGTGGAGAAGCCATCATCTCCCAAAACTCTAACAAGTCCTTCCTTCAACTCTTTCATTTTATTCCCTATGGCTTTACCTTCTTCTCCTTCCATCAGTTCCTTCACCACTCTCACCACTTCTTCCCTCCGTACAATCCCATCTTCACCCGCAAGCACTCTTAGAGCCGCTCCAACGCCCTCCGCGAGTAGCAATGCATTCATCTTTTGCTCCGCGAATAAAGGCCATGCTATGAGTGGTACACCGTTTACGATGCTTTCCAGGATCGAGTTCCATCCACAATGTGTTACAAACCCACATGTGGATGGATGAGCCAGGATTTGAATCTGTGGAGCCCATGACCGAACCACTAGACCTTTTTCTTTGGTTCGGTCTAAGAACCCAAGTGGTAAAAACGTAAATGGGTCGGTTTGGCTGTGTGGATTGAGATACGACGAACTAGCTATTCCACTTGGACTTCGTATGACCCAAATAAACCGTTTTTCACTGTCCGCTAAACCAAGAGCAAGCTCATTGAACTGCTCTAACGTAAGTGTTCCACCGCTTCCAAATGATATATATAGAACTGAGCCGAATGGTTGGTTGTCTAGCCAATTCAAACACTCGGACTCGTCTTTCAAGTTAACATCAGATGAACTTGTGTTAACCAGCGGCCCAATCGGGTAAACCGGTGGTTTATCAGGACCCGGTTCTTGTAAAGCCTTTATAGCGTTTGGCTCTAGATCGAAGAAGGAATTGACTAGAACCCCTTTAGCTTCTCTCAATCTCTTGGCGCTGTGGAGAAGCCATTTGTATGCGTCGTCGTTTCGATCTTGAGCCGGATCGACCAAATCCTTACCGGTTATGGGGACACAGCCGGGAAATTTAACCGGTTCGGTTAAGTACCTAAATTCACACGACACCGTTTCGTCTAGTTTAGGCAAGTGAAGACAAAAAGACAAGAAGTTGGCAGTAGTTGCATAGAAAACGTATGGTGACATGTGGAACTCAACGGCCACGTCGAACGCATCCGCACCAAATAGATCGACGATGAGGACCGCCGGGAGACGTTTCCTCGCTGATAAAGAGTCGAAAAGCTCCCTTAGCGCTGGATTGGAACGAGTCATGGTGAGCATGATCCGAGTTTCGATTCGTGCCGTCGAGGGAACATCGGAAAGATCGGCGGGAGGGAGAAATACGGTGGCTATGGAGGAAGGGAGAGAGTTGAGAACGGATCTTTGTGCCTTAGACGGAGAAGATTCACCGGAGAGGATCAATGTGACGGTGAATAAGTGGTGCTCAACGAGTCGCTTTGCTAACTCGACGAATGGGATGAGGTGACCCATTCCCGGACTCGGTATGATTGCTATATGTGGAGTGTGTGCTTCCGCCATTAAAAGCAAGATTCAAGATTGTGAAATTATAGGATTTTTCTTTCTTCTTGATTTCTTGTTTTCTTGAGAAATATTTATGCTCACTCCTTTCATCTATATATGGTACGTACGTATATAGTCTCTTTATAGATCATGCTCGTGGTTATAGCTACAAGTTCTTTGGGAATTTCCTTCTTTTTTGGTTCTCTCTTTTTTTTTTTGTTCGTTTTGTGTGGACGCTATTAAGGTTGGTCAGTTAAAGTTTTGGTACGATAAGTCGATAACGATACTACGATTGGAAGATGAAAAATCAAAATACTGGGCCTCTATAACAATTTATAAAAGCTATAACAATTTATTTTCTTTTGTGAAACAAGAGATGACAAAGAAAAATTACGGAACCTTTTTGAGAAAATAGTGATCAGTTTCTACTTTTTATGAGTTTTAAGTTTTTATTTTCCAAACACATGAGAACAAATTTAGAAACAAAAAATACAGTTTTTTTTTCCTTTTTTTGATAAGCAAATTATGGTAAATTTGGCTACATGCATGGCATTAGTAGGTCAAGATCAAGTGTTAGTTTTTTTTTCCGTTTTGTCTACGAGAGTACGAGTACCTGGAGAATGGAAGTCTCGCCTCTTTTATCTTGGGTTAGTTAAGTTGTCTTCTTAAAGCTGTGTTAGTGGAATGTGTCTTTTTAAGTAGTATACAATTTGAATAATTTGAATGTGTTTTTTTTGTTGTTGTTGTTTTGTAGACAAAACAAAAGGCTGTAAACTGAGTTGGCAAACGAGAATCAAAATCATAAACGGGATTGCTTGAGGAATTATGTATATTATGTATCTTCATCAAGACGCCCGATTGAAAATAGTTCATAGGGATCTAAAACCTAGCAATGTTGTTTAAATAATTATTTATCTTTAAATAAATTTTATGAGTTTTGCTTTCTTACCAGTTAAATTGCATTTTCAATGCAAAATAACTATACTTTTTTGTATAATATTGCATAACTTTTGCCAATAGTGGAAAACGGATTAAATGATATGAAATCATAAGTTTAACGTGATTTCGTCCCATTGATCAAGAACGGCAACATACCCTCGGCTGATCAGGAAGTAAAACGTCCCATTGATCGAATCTTTAAATATATATACCACATTAGAATGTACATTGTCTTATGTTATATCTTAAAGTCGTATAAAGTAATGTATTGTATAAAATATTTCTTTTATATTGAAATAGTTTTTCATGAGTTTTACTTTTTTCCAGTTGAATTGTACTTTTAATACAAAATAACTATACTTTTTTTGCATAATTTTTGCATTAGTTTTACATAATATTTGCATAACTAATACTTCTTAGGGAATTTAATTTTTGTAAAACGACACGGCGTTTCTATATATCCCACATCAAAAAAAACGAACAAACTAATTACAACAAAGCAATAATAATAAATAGCACGTGAAGTGGAGGGTACTTTCGTCTTTTGACAACCGTCATATGTGCCGTTCCCGGTTAAGCATCAGTTCCACCATAAGATCATTCCATGAATCAATCGGACCGGGTAAGCACCAGTGAAGACAATCGTTTTGAATATGATTCACCTCGTTGCTCTTCACCCCATCGAAAGGATTAGGATACCGGTACGGTCCGGGATGTCCATCTGGCCGGAGAAGCGACATTGAAGTTGTGTCAAGTAATCCAATGTTGGCTTGTTGTTGTAATGTCGTCGTTTTATGAAACTCTTCCAGCTCGATATCACGCATCGACACATCCTCGGTCTTCATCTCTCCTTGGCTGTCCGTAATCGGCATCGTTCGGTTACAGAAACCACCAGTGTTCCACTCCCCATTCTCGAAATGATCAGGAGTCGTTGTCCTGAACAGAACCTGAGCTTTATGGGTTGGTTCGGCGACGAAGTCTAGAACCAAACGTAGCGCTTTCCTGTACGAGTAGAGGTAACCGAGCTCGGTGAGATTGTTCTTCCCTTGGCAGTAATGGCATCCGGATAAAGTGTTGTTTTCATGGAAGATTGAAGTTTTGAGGAACCATTTGCCGCCGGAGATGACAACGTAGTCGAAATTGGTGTACTGATCAGTCCAAGTGTGGTCTAACATGTCGAGGTGGAGTTGAATGTCAGAGAAGGAAACACCATCGAGGTTCTCAAAGGTTTCAGCTTTAAGAAGGAAAGGAGACCAAATGACTGAGAGTGTGAAGTTGTGAGAAGGGAATCTCCAAATCTTTGATCTGTATTCCTTGTCATGGTATATTTCCTCTACTTCTTCTACCTTTTTTCTTGCAATATCGAACTTGACATCAACAAAGAATCCAACTGGAGAATCATCAAATCAGTAGATATGAAATTGGTACCTGAGAGAGAATGCAGATGAGGGACTGAACATGGTTACGAGAGATGGAATCACCGATAAAAGCCCACCATTTGTTCCTCATCTGTTGGAGGAATTGCTCAGGATTAAACCTTGGGAGATCGCAGTCGCGTGGTTGCCATCTCCACATAAGGTAATTCACATCAGGGCGTCCGTTTCTCAAGCAATTCTGGTGATCTTGGATATGACGGCAAGTGACATTGGTGTAGACTGGCCCTGATGGGTCTGGTACCCACTTTCCAGTAAAGATATCACACTTGCTGCTAACTATCAGTGGTTTCCACAAAGACAATTAATCAAACACACTTGGTGAACAAAGAATCTCTTTTTGGCTAAATTTAGGGTTTTTGATACGATTGGATGAGAAAACAAAGAAAAAAAATACCCAATTTCATCGACGTTGCTTGGATCTTACTCAATTGAATCTGGGACTAATTAATGACTGATGATTGAAAAAAGAATATATCTTTACCATTTTGAGAAGCAATGGTGGTTGCAGTGATGTTTCCTGGGGGGGCTGGAGCTTGAGCTAAGGAAGTGAGACCGGAAGGAGATTCCGGCGGGGCTTGAACTTGGGTAACCGGAGGGACGGTGGAGTCAGTGACGATAAAACGGTAAGCGAGACCGATCAAGAGGGAGAAAGCGACGAATTTGAGGAAGATTTGATTGCGTTGGTGAGAAGAAGAAGAACCAAAGAAAGGGTTTCCTTCAATCTTCATGTTCTTAGACAACAACCTTATTGAATCCATTCTAATGATTATTGGTAGATCACTCTGTTTTTTTTTTTTTTTTTTTTTT
>NC_025698.1:256341-308341 GCF_000633955.1 Camelina sativa | reverse complement strand
TTTTTTTTTTTTTTTTTTTTTTTTTGGGGATGTTTTCTGATAATAATAATTGAGCTTTCTTGGTTGGCGTTGAAAGCGATGAACTTCTTTGTAATGATAAAAGACAGAGCGGACTCTGTTTTTCTTTTTCTTTTTTTCCTTCTTTCAAAACTATACACTCTTTAGGTCTTATTAATTAAAACCATGAAATAATTTAATTATCTCGAGTTTCTTTGTTTGTTTGTTTGTGCATTTGCTTGTAAGAGATTTGATGTCGGTCGTGGCTTAATTAAAGAGATTTGTGGTCAGAGATTCAGAACAAAGAAAACTCTAATGATTAGGCCTCCTTAATTGTTTTTTAAGTTACAAATTGTAAAGCGAATCGTATGTTTTGTCTCTTTAAGCAATGATTAAGCCATCCATAGTAGGAGCATCAATTATTTACAGTAACTAGAAAAAAATGCATAGAACCATGGCATAACTACTTTTCTAAGACGTTAAAATATTGAGTAAAGTAATCTTTACTTGTAATGAACATTATTATGTGATTCAGTTTTGTATTTTGTACTGTCTAATCGATTTTTTTTTTTTTTTAGAAAGTATATAAAATAACACAGATTTGAAGGAAAGTACAAAACTGTGAAACGAAAATCTGATAAGAATAGATGTCACTTCGGAATGGTCCTACTCCTACAGTATTCATTGATTTATGAGCAAATGATAGATAGAGACCTCTCTCCTTTTTTTTCCAACTAAAGTCTAAACTCTAAAGAATAAAGATAGAGAGATCTCGCACAGCCTTGCACCTAAAAACTCCTTGTGTGTGTGTGCTAGTATATAAGTTATTATCTAGTTTATGCTTACAAATTTGTCTTTAAATAATCAATATACGGGTTGTACTCGTTAACTTTCATGAGACTTTTTTGTTTTTAAACTTCGTATCAACATTATCTAGAATTTTTTTATAATAAATTTAAGAAATAATTAAACTACGCATTGTACACCACTACCACGACAACGAGGCCCATACTCAGTAAATTATTCAATGGGCTTGAATCTCGGCTACGTGGACCCGTCTTACTTGAAGTTGATTTTGTAATTCTCTGTCTCTCTGTTTTTTCTTGAAAACGGTCAGGTACAGCCTGGAACAGATCTATATCTTCCGTCATATTTTCCAAAAGATTATCCACAATAAAAAATGATCAATTTACATCAACCAGATCACAAAAAAAAGAAGTGAAAGAATTCCACATGGTTATCTTTAACTTCAACACCAAAACAAAAACAAAGATGGAACGATATAGAAACAGAACTGAACACAAGTTATGGGTTAGCATATATATAAGCAATGATGTGTTATATATATATATATATCACAAGCACAAAATTTACACTGTAATCGAAGATTGGCACCATAGAGTCTGAATCAAGCTGATGAAGAAGCTTCATGACACTAATGATCTTGGAACTCTCATGCCAAATCCATGCTTAACCTTGTCAATCCTGTTTCAGTTTTCAATAAATGAGTTAATAATATATCCCATAATCAACTAAAAGTTTTGATCTAAGACTTTAAAACAAAAACTTGTTGTGCCTTACGTTGGAGCTAATCTGCCAAGACTCTTAAGTTCTTCACCAGAGTCTCCATCAAGAACTCTTCCTGATATATCAACAATGTAAGCACGGTTCTTGCTTCGAGGAAGACCTCTCCCTGAAAGTAACTCAAGATCTCTTTCGTGAAGTTCTCTTCCGTTTACAAACACGCTCGTGTTTCCTGCACCGCAGTTATCTGGCATTGGACGACTAAACTCTTCGATGAATGGCTGCATCGACAAAATAAATCTTCATCAAACACCAATACAACAAAAAGTCACAAGAAACAGAGAAACCGGAAACTGAAAGTAAAATCAATGGAAGATTAGTGAAGAATGTTCTTACTGGAATTATACCGAGACACGGGTTTCCCATCACTCCCCAGAACCCAGCACGATAATCATACCTAATCAGATTCATAACATAAAGATGATCTTTTCAGCAACTGATCAAACCTTTGTCCTAAGTAAATCAAATTGTGACCAAAACATACCAGTACTTGCCAGCTTGAACTGGTCCAGCTTGTTTCTCAGCACTGATAACGAGATCTTCCGGTATCAGATGACCATTCACCCAAACCTCTAACTGCTCGTTGTCTTGGTCGTTAGAGATGATTTTATCTGAGAAACCGTACTCACTACTCTGTTTTCTGTTTCTTGGTCTGCTCTCTTCTTTGCTGGTTTTTGTGATACTTGAATCTTCAGACACCCCCGTGTTATTATAGTACTCATTATAAGAAACATCTGTCTCGGTAGCTACTGATTCTGGTTTCAGTGAGTCTTGTTTCGCGTAGGATTCTTGCTTATTGTACCCTAACTGGGCCATTCCGTAAGTGATTGCAGCTCGGTTTACATTAGAATACTCAAAGAGCTCAAGAAGATTAGAATTTTCAGGAGGAGGTGGAGGAGGAACTTTAGCGCCTTGTGCTCTGCGGCGAACAGACTTGACAACCTCTCTCTGGGGTTCACTAGAAATGCTTGCTCTTTCTTCATCGTCTGAGTGTTCACTACGCGATACAGCATGGACAACTTTCATTTCCTGGTGTATTCTTGGTTCCTCATCCTTAACTGGATAATTATCTACCGCTGCGGTTGGTGCACTTCTATCATCAAGGGGAGAAGAGGAGAAAACAAGCTTGTTATCAACAACTTTGAAACTGATAACCTCAGAACAAGCACCACATAGCAGCTTTTGTTGCCTATCCTGACCAAGAAGCTTCTTCTTAGGCAAATAGAGAAGCTCAAAGCAATTGTGACAAGCAATAAAAGGCGCACCGCCAGCTAAAGGATGGCAACGACGAGAATCAGTATCTGAGACAGCTTTCTGGACATAACCACGAGCAAAGGCAGCAGCAGCACCAAAATCAGAATCAATTTCACTAGGCCACCTCGTGTGATGAACACCAGCATGTGGACTAAAAGCAGCCATATTGTCATTGTGGTGGTGCACAACAGGGCTATATGGGACATCACCGTCACCGTACCTACTAGGTGTAGCAGGAAAGAATCTAGGATCCTGTAACTGAGGGTCAAAAAGATCAGGACCAATATCTACATACTGACCTTGAGGAGGAGGATATGGAGGACGAGGCAGCATCTGATTCGGGTGATGAGGATAAAAGTTTTGAGGTTTCCTATGGATTGGGAATGCATAAGGGTCTATATAAGGCGACGGTGGAACATGACTCGTGGTAGGAGGATACATTATTCCATAAGATGGATATGGATGGTAGTAAGAAGGATGGAAACCCATTGGTGGTGGTGGCTGATCAACCACAACATTAGCATTGACATTAGAATTAGTATTAGCTCCACCACGGAGAAGATGATCTTTAATAGAATCAAGCTTTCTGAGAAGCTCGGCTTGTTGTTGATCTGTGTAGTGAATTGGTTTGTTTGTGGGGGTCTTAGAAGAAGAAGAATCAGAATCAGTCTCTTCCTTGACGAGTCTCTGAGACCTCCCAGGTCGTGAATTCGAATCGTCTCGGCGATTTCTCATCGGGCTCGAAGAAGAATCATTGAGCTCCTCCTCTTTAAACTCTCTGTCTTCGTCAGGTCTTGTTGAAACAGCATCTGCTCCGAAATTGTCACCGCTTGTCCTCATCGGAGTTTGTCTTTCTTCTCCGACGAAGACTAAGCTTCTCTAGGGTTTATCTAATGGAATCAGTAATTCAACGGGAAAGATTAGACAACCAAAAGAGGAAAAATCAAACGTATACCTTGGAAGAAGAAGAGCGTTTCCGGAGACAGGATTAGGTTGAAAGGGGAGTTTTTTTTTTTTTTTTTGGGGTAAATTGGTTCTCCGGTGAGAATGAATTCACAACAAAGCCTTTCTTTCTTTTTTAATTTAATAGTAGTAAAAATTTAGAAAGAGTCCTTTTGAAAATTTCAAGAGTGTTCCTTCCCTTTAAATAAATAATCAAAAAGAGTTTGAACTAGTGGAAAGCTTAAAGGAGGAATAAAAAAAACTGTTGCTTTCTCTTGCACTTTGCTTCGTTTTCCGGGGAATCTTAATCTACTCTCTACTACTACTGGTACTCTGGGAAATAGAAAAAGAAGAAGATCGGCGATGGAGTTTGAATATATATATACGTTCGGAGGGAGAGAGCTTTAAGGATAGAAGAAGAAGAAGAAGAAGAAGAAGAAGACGGACTTTTAGCAATTTTTAAGATTCGGTATTCAGAATTTTATTATAATTTCAGACATATAAGATAATCTAGAAACCAACCAACTACAAGGATTATTAATTTAAGGGATAGAGGTCTTTTACCAGGTCAAGTTGACCAAGAGATAGAAGGCCAGCCAAAAAAACAAAAAAAAAACAAAATGTTTTAGTCATTTCGAAAATCTGAGAATCGAACCCACCATCTCACACTCCTCCACCCAACCCTATAAAAGATTTTTGACAAAAACAGGACTGAGAAATAGATAACTACAATCGGACCGCAAGCACATGCTCTGTGCATTGTTCATTATTTGATACATCATAAAAATCATATGAAATTAAGATTTTCATATTGACAACCATATCTCATGTACACTACTAGCAAATAACAACTACAAATTTGTGCAATTCAAAAAAATAGAATTCTTATCAAAAAAACTAAAATACATGAGAAAAAAAATAGAAAATGAAAGATCTTACGCTTGAAAAACACAACATTATTGTGATTCTTATTTACACCACATTATTAATAACATCAAATTGTCAAGTTATCCCAAAACCCAAAGTCTCTCCCAGCATCAAGTAATCCGCTCTTTGTTGACACCTAGTCCAGTCTTGAACTGCTTCCAAAACCGTCATTTTTTATGTGACTGCTTGCAAGCTCTTTGAAGTGGTGAAGTCTTTCGATCTTTTGGTTGGTAAGCAACTGATGCATATCCCTACTGAAGAGAGTCATTGCATCTCTCCACAGAAACACTAGCCAAGAGTTTGTCAGGAAAGTTTATTTTGATGAATATGAAAGCCTTAAAAATTCTCAAATTATTTTAATTTGGACGTTTAATACCTAATAGTTTTCGGTTGGAACAAAAATATCTAATGTATTAAATTAACGTTAAATAAAATTTTATTAAATTACGGCCATAAAACCGTAATGGTCGTCGACGTCTGTTAAGTAAATAAATAAATAAAATATTCTTAAACATATCTAAATAAATAAAATCTTCCTAAACATATCTAAATACAATATTAGTTCTTGATTTTGTGTACTCTTGTGTTTTTTTAGCAATACACAAGAGTATACTCTTGAACACATTGACGATGGAGGATTTACTTTGTCAAATTAAGTAGATGGTGTGTGCCATGGTCCCAAGACGTGCTCATAACTTGAATTGTATTCTAATCCTAAAAGCTCACTACTTTTTTTTGTTTGTTGATGAGTTTCATAAATCAACTCTTAATTAAATAGTCGATTTATTTGTCAAACAATATTCAAATTCTCTGTGTTACATACATCATCACAAAAGTTTAGAAATGTATTTTAGTTGTTGGATTTTTTTTTTAATATATAATACTAGGGTGACAATGACAGATGTTACAGGAAACGAGCTGTAAATTATTTGTCTGTATACAAACTCCACTTGCTTTCAAGCATCGGTGAATTTTGTAGGGTATATTATTAATAAAATTATAAAACGTACTTAAAACGAAGATACATACTCCATGTTGATTTCGAACCGTTAACCTAAAAAGAAGAAAACGTTGTTTTACATCAAAGAAGACGACCTAATTTTTTTTCGTGTGTGTAATTTAATTATGTATATGGTTAGTTAATTATCAGAAAATTATGTCATTTTATAGAAAAAAAAAAAGTAAATATAAATAGAAAAATATAAGAACCCATTAAAAACGAGGGACTTTCTGGTAATCTCACAAATCATTGACACAAAGCGTCGGAGGATGTGACGGTCGGTATCCGCGGCGGTTTGGACTTTGGACGATCGTTTATCCGGCGGAGGTATCGAAATTGGCGAGGCTCCGATTCCGAACCACCGAACGACCCCATCCTCAGCATCTGCAAGTCTCCCTAGTCGCTGGTGGAGAGTATGAATGAATCTTCCCTCGATTTTTTTTTTTTTTTTAATTTTCTTTAATTGGAGAAAACGAAGGTTTTGATAGATCGAGAGAGAGAGAGAGAGTGTGTGTGATTCTATAATACGCCTTGAGTAGATGACGAATTCGGAATTCCACTGTCATTGTTCCCTTCTTTATGATGTTCTGGAATCAAAATTCCAAACCCTTAGTTGAATAATGTGAAGTGATGCTGTTCGCTTTTATTATGTAACATGCATCCTTTAATTCTCTTTTTGTGAATTGGCACATGATAGAAAACACTGATCAGGCCTAGTATAATTTGCTTCTTATGATTGTTTACCTTAAGATGATATATTGTAGCAACTGAATCTCTACAAGGAAGGGTCTCACCAGCCTGAAGTAACTATATAAGGCCTGCCTATCTGTAGGAATTTCCCATAGATTATTTATCGTTTTGGAGCACTTAGTACATTGTTCTTTTGATTTATACAGCATGTATGTATGTTGAACTTTTGTGTGTTTTGTCCTGCAGACTATGAAAGCTCAGAGTCTGAGGCATGACCAGAGTTTGATCTTCGTATCTTTGGGCTTATCAGTATCAGTTGACTCTCTGAGTTTGTTCTCATGCTTTGCCCACATGGGCTTAGTGGGGGATGCCGTGATTTCCCTCTCGGAGTTCCTGAACACAAAATCCAAAACGGCGAGTTGAATTTTTATTCCTTTTGTAGATATAGTAACAAGGTTCACATGTATGGGAGAGCCTCTGTGATAATCTCACCTGGGTTTTTTATTGGTTTCAGGCCAGACGCTCTTTCACCAGTTTTGAAACATGCTTCTTCTTGCTCATCATACCTACATCATTTGAAATTGACAATCTTCTTTCCTTCTCCTGCTCATCTGATCCAGTTCCACCCTCGTCCTCGCTACACGAAGCCCATTCACTGCCCGATTCAGATGTCTCCATGTTGTTTTTCTTACTAGTTCTTGCTCGTTCCACAACTCTATATGCAAACATTTGAAAAGGAACTTGTGAAACTTGAGTTATCTCTGTTGTTTCCCATGAAAGCTTATGCGATAGTTTTGTCTCGATCTCGCAGTAATCCACAGGAGAAGCATTAATGGGCGGGTCTTGTTGGCTACTACTATGACATTCCTGGTTCAAGGCTAGGAACCGTTTGATGTACCGGAGAATTCTGCTTATAGATGAAAATGTTGGACGCTGATTTGGATCAGCATGCCAGCATCGTTTTGTCAGGTTTGTAATCAATCTAGGTGAATGAAATGGAAAAAGCGGTCTCTCCCCTGCCCTAATGTTTCTACTCATCTTATCTCCTTGCAGGTGGCTATCTTCAAATGGCACTTTACCTGTCAGAAGCTCAAAGCAAACCATCCCGAAGCTATACACATCAGATTTATCAGTATACTTGAGGCTTCCTGCAGCTCCGCTCTGTTCTTGCTCCTCTAGAACTTCCGGGGAATACCATATGAATGGAAAATTCTCATTTTGACCTGTCAAAGAAGCACTTTTACTAGAGAACCCTTTGACAGAATTCAACCCGAACCCAAAAATCTTCCCGTGCAGATGATGATACCCATCTCCGTATTGGTTACTTCTTCTTGGTTTGACAAGAATGTTTGATGGATTCAACTCTCCGTGATATATTTTCTTCGAGTGGAGATATTCCATACCCAAAGCTATCTGAAGCATGAGATCAACCGCTACAGGGAGGGAGAGAGTGTTCTTTTTCCTCGGACCACATATCTCTTTGATGTGTGTACCTAGTGTTTTACTCATCAGTTCTGTGACCAAGAAACACTCCTTCTTCTCCTCATCTGTGAATCCGCAGAGGTAATATACAATGTTTGGGTGTGAAAGAGATAGCAGTTGAGTGACTTGAGGGAGCAAAGCATCGATATCCCCAAAGAAATGCCTAAGCGCAAAGCTCTCGCCTAACCAGGTAATCTCCTTGTACTGACTTCCACTCCCTAATCTTTTCTTCACTTGGTAATCTTTCGCGCTGACCAGAAGAGAAGACGGAAACAGCTTGGGACACTCGTTTCCATCTCCCAGTTTCTTGAAAAGGAAATCAGCCATCTTCCGGTCGTGTTTGCTTGAACCGGGCTGCTTTTTCTCCTGAAGCTCCTTGATTAAAATCCAGCGGTCCTCTGTCCAAGCACTCTCGAACCGGTTGCAGGATTCCTCGGTAACCAAATACTCTCTCCCGAACTTCCAGGTAAACATCTGAGAGTCATTCCATTGCTTCATATACTTGTTAGAATGCACCAACTTCTTCTTGCTCATTTCTTCTTCATCCCACCCTGAAACCTCACCCGCTGTCTCAATAGCCTCGATGATGATCGGTAGACAAGAGAGCAAGTTATGTATGTGAAGCTCTGTGCAATCTCTATTGCAATGCAGCACAATAGCCTTAGCCCAAAACCCAATTTTAGGCTCTAAAGACATTCTAACATAAGCCTCCCCTTCTGTTAACACCAATAGAAGCTCCCTTAAGGGCTGTTCTAGAATCTTCCATTTAGTGTTCTTCTCTTTGAAGCGTAGATTAGATCGCATGGATTCGGAAATTGAATCGTAGGCTGCGGTGAAGAGGTCGAGTAGTAGACCGCATTGACGTTGGTTGATTTGAATGTTGTCTTTGAACACCATTAACGCTTTAATGCTTCCTAATACCTCTCCTATCTCTCGAAATTGCTCCATTTTCCCACCACTTCAACTTTACCCAGAGCGTTTGGAATTTGAATTATAATTTATTATACTCATACAACTCCTCTCGAGGTTGTAGACACAGATCGTATTACAGGAATTGATTGATTTTTTTCTAAGAATTTTTTCCTAGTTGAGATGTTCGAACACATACGGTATTTTTGGCAAATTGTAATTTGGTGGATTTACTTAATTTGGTTTCTAACAAACGCGCATAATAGCGTTCTCTTGCCCCAAACATTATAATTAATATTTATTTCTCTCCCCTTCGTTTCTCTTTTTTTTTTTTTTTGTTTGGTTGTTGTTCCACGCGTTACTGAACGACAAATGAATTTTATCGTATGTTTGAAACAAATGCGGTTGTATGCAACGCTACTCGTTTAAAAGACTGCGTCTCCTCCCTACAATGATCATCATGTAATATCCCTTGTCCCAAAATAGCAGAATTCACCATTTTAATTAGTTACGTAAATGATCAATTAACCGATTGAAATTTTACTACTCATGTTTCTTTCTTTTTTTGGCATAGATTTTATTTGTAATCAGAGATCAGAAGTATACGTTTATAGCATTGATCACCTTAATCTATGTCTTATAATTTTCACAATGTCAACGTAGAAGTATGGCTCAACAATTTGTTAATTGAAACTTAATTGATACATTGAAGAGAAATTTGGAACTTTACTTTTACGAAAAAAAAAACAATTTCGAACTTTAGATGTCAAAGACATAACACAAATTATTAATTAACAATGATCATATATTCATATGCATGAGTGTATGTATATTAATGTGTTACAATAAGAAAAATGGCTGCATCAGTATTTTACAAGTTAAACGTAATAGTTCATACAAATTCCTTGTATAACTCTATGGTTTTGATTTGAGAGGCACAGCTAGTCAAAAAGACACCCTTGCATCATGACCGCAATATGATCCTGCAATAGCAATCCAATCAAATGGCTTCCTCAGTGATTTATCTAAAGTTGGGGAAAAGTATTTGATTAAGTAGTCGTAACGTACCATTTAAGCATTTTGATGGTGCACTTGGCCATTTGCGAGTCAAGCGTCTGTAACCTAACGCCTCCACATCTGATGCTAACTCCCACAGTAACAATCTTGCGACTGCCCACACCCAATCCAACCTTAGTCTTAGCTGTCACCCTCACCAACAGCTTCTTACTTTTCAGCTCTGTCCGTAGCCTCTTCGCCGTCGGATCATCCACCTGTCGTTTCCTCACCCTCGTCGGGACAATCACAGCCGTCCGATTCCCTGGCTTCTCAACAAAGCCTTTGACTTCCGTTGACCCAAGGTTAGTCTCGAAGTCTTTCTCTCCGAGAATCACAGCCACGTCAGCATCTCCGTAGTAAAACCTCAGCTTTCCGTTAGGGTTTCTGAAATCGAGCACCGCCGTTGTATCCGCCGTCAGAAACGACCAACCGTCGTCCGATGTTGCGCTGGAAAAGTTGAAGTTGCTGACTTTGAAAGAGGCGAGGCGGACCACGGGGAGTTTCGGGCTGTACCAGAGGAAGAAAACAGCGACGGCGATGAGGATGAGGAGGAGAATGACGGCGACGAAGATAAAAACGCAGCAGCAGAAAAAGCGGAAGAAACTACAGCGTCGTTTCTTCTCATCAGGGTAGAGTGAAGCCGGATGGATAGGTCTGGGAAGGCGACGTGGAAGCGTTGTTGTTCCAGGTGGTGGATTCTGTTGATCACCGAACCCTGGTGGTTTCTGGAATGCTGGTCTTAACGGTTTCTCCGCCGCTATTTCTTCATCGCCGGCGATGGTTGGCTGCTTTTGCTCCATGTTACCCCTAACTAGTACACTAGGTTGAAATTATATGAGAAATTGTTGACAAAAATATATATATATCTTGATTCTACGTACGAACCAGCTGAAACAACAAAATATTAAGTCATATGCAAACCGTTTCAGCGTTTTACCTTCCAAATTGATTAGTTTTCGTGGAAGTGTGTGTGTTGCAAGAACTATATGGATCGGTTGTTGGTTTATAAGATAGTGACCACCATGTATAAAAAGTATACAGCTAGCTCGTTATATTTGACCTTTTCTAATTATTTATAAGCAATTCTAAGTACAAAATGTATCTGTTTTTGTAGACAAACGGCATGCAACAATATATAAATTGATGACGATTATAAGCATGTGGATATTATATATCGAGAAGAAAAAAAATAAATATGTTTTTCTTTTACAGATTCCGATCGGTAAAATTGAAAACCGTAAAGCCTTTTATTGGGTGAGAGAGATAATATTGTTGTCAGTAACGTTCTTTTCCTTTGTCTCTATATAACAACAACAAAAAAAGAATCCCATGAATTTGGACATTGAATACTAACATAACATGACAAGATAATCATATATAGTCTATGGAAATACTTGCAGGGGACTCTAAACATGAAAACTACAAAATGATAGATGTTTTCGCTCGCCGGTAAGTGAACGATAATATTTCATGATTTCATCGCAGTCACGTTCTAATAATATACGTGAGTGAGGGAAGCACGTTGACAATTTCTGCTTAACCACGTGTCGACGACTTTGAAGGTATGTCAAATCAGCGGTCCGGATTTCGTCAAATACCGTAAGAGCTTTTTTGTTGGGCCGTTATATGCTAATAGGCCTTAAAGTGTTATTAAATAAACAAAATAAATTAATATATGGTAACGGAAAATGAAACAGAACGCGGGAGTTGGTTGGTTTGGTTGCCCTCATTGAAAGAAACAGAGGGGAATATGAGTTGGATCATCGAGCGGCGAACTTCGTCGCCCATTTTTGGCAAAATTTTTTTTTTTAAAAACCTCATTTGGTTCCCTTTTTCTTTTGTTATTGTTTACGTCTCAACAGAACAAAAGAAAACCAAATCACTTTTTTTTTTTCTCAAAATTTCTCATTGCCTTTGACAATCCAACGCACTCTTAATTCTTGTTCTCCCCCTCTCTCTTTTCCCCAGCTCCTCAAACAGGTACATACCAATCTCTTTAAATTTTTTTCCTTACCAGATCTTCTGGAGAACTTCATGGTTTATATGAATTAGATCAATATGATCATTTTGTCTTGGTATGATCAAATTATTCGGCATTTCTCTATTATTTGTCTGGATTTTCGATTTCTAGGGTTTTGAACCAACCCAATTTTTAGGGTTCTCTGTCTTGTACGTTGTTACGTTATTTCCGATATAGGGGTTCGAATTCTCTGCGGATTTTTTTTTTATGTCAATTTCGTATTGAAACATTTGTGGGATTAATTTCATTGAAAGGGATGTGGGCTGATTAGATGAGAAGATATCAGGAGAGTGCTTGTAGCGGAAGAAATGTTTACAAGGGAGATAACATCAAAGGACGTGAAAGCCACTGAGAAAAACAAGATTCGGTACTCTTCCAAGCACATCAAACATCTTCCCTCCGGAACCATTACTGAGTTTCAATGGAAAGATTACTGCCCCTTGGGTTTCAGGTTTCTCTCTTTCTCTTTTAAATAACTGGTCTAGGTTTAGAGAGGTATATATGTGTATTCATTCATTTCCCTCTCTTCTCTACTTTGTTTGATCTGCAGACTAATACAAGAACTTGAGGATATTAACCATGATGAATACATGACCTCTATCTGCAATGATGAGACTTTACGCAAGCTTTCTACTGGCAAAGTTGGTAACATGTTTCTTCTCTCTAAAGATGACCGTTTCCTCATCAAGATTCTCCGCAAATCCGAAATCAAGGTTATACTAGAGATGTTGCCTGGTTACTTCCGTCATATTCATAAATACAGGTCCACCTTGTTGTCCAAGAATTATGGAGCTCACTCTGTCAAGCCTGTTGGAGGTGACAAGGTATATATACGACGACTCTACCGGATTAATTCCCACATGCATGTAGTGGAAATCATTATAATGTTTGGCTTACAAAACACTTGTTTTCTCTGGTGAGCAGACATATTTTGTCGTCATGTCAAACATACTTCAGTCGGATGTTTTTATGAACAAGGTCTATGATCTTAAGGGTTCATCACAAGGTCGAACTAACAAGAAGATCAAAGTCAGAGATAAAACCATCTTGAAGGATATTGACCTTGATTTTTGTTTCTACGTGGATTCCTTGGCCAGACACCGCCTCATTAAGTGTGTTTTCTCTGTTCTTGATATCTTAATTGGTTCTTGTCTCAGAGAATGATTTAGATGCTCAAAAAAAAATTTCCATCGCGCAGGCAAGCAAAGCTAGATTGTGAACTTTTGGAAGATGAAGGCATAATGGATTATAGCTTAATGCTTGGTTTACAAGTAAAAGGCTCGTGTCAAGGTGAGTTAAGCATCTCACCGTCTCTCCATTCTTATTAGTTGTAGCTTATAATATCAAATCCCTCATTAGCATGTCCCTTCAGGTTTAATTGATGGATTAAGCCCGGTATACGACAGCTTCTCATCACGAGGTAAATCTCTCCCTAGCATTCTTCTCATGTTTACTGTAATTCATCAAGAAAGAATATATGAAATGGTACATACACTTTGCTAGCAGGCTCTGTTGACAGCAATAGCTCTAAGTTTATGAAGACAGCTTCAAACTCTCCAGATAGATCGTCTACTATGTATTCATGCACTCCGAGCAGAGGTGATTTTAAAACAGTGCCTTGAATGATCTTCAATCTTAAAACTACATTACTATGTGCTAATAATATTAGAAATTCTTATTTTCATCCATACAGATTCAATTGATAGTGAGAACTCAGTAACTATACAGTCAGTAGCAAGTATAATCCCGAGTCCAGCTCCAACCAACACTTCTGAATCTCCAAAAGGAAGCATTGTCTCCAAAACAAGTTTGACCAACATTTTCCATAATAGGTAACCAATCTTGAGAATTCCTTTTCCTTGTGTTCAAATCCAAATTGCCAGAAAGCAGAACTAAGGGTTAATGAAAAAAATGGGCTTTCTTGCAGCTCAAGCACTAACTTCGGGATGAAGATACCGGGGCGAGCAAGAAGGGTTGAGAGAGGAGAATCAGGGAGTGTTGTGCGGAAGAACAGTAAGGAAGGAGGAGAGGAATGGTACGATGTGATATTGTATCTCGGGATTATAGACATTTTCCAAGACTATGGTGTGAGAAAACGCATTGAACATTGTTACAAGTCTATTCAACACAGCTCTAAGACAATCTCAGCTGTGCATCCCAAGATCTACTCTTCTCGTTTCCAAGACTTTGTCTCTCAGATCTTCTTAGCAGACAAAGATCCTTCACACTGATACTATAACTTCCATGTCTTAACATTTCTACTTATATTCACTATTTGTATAGCTTAGCCAAAGTTTGTTTGTTTGTGAAGCAAAAGCAACCTCCAATTTTCTTTTTCTTTTATAACTTTGGCCTAGGTCCAAGGCTCATTTTCAATTATTAATTTATTTTAAATAAAAACACCACATATTCACAAGTAACATTATATGTAAAATAAAAAAAATAAATAGATTAGTTAAAAACATTTTGTGAAATCAAAAACATTTATTTAAAAACCAAAACAATTTATTTAAAATAATATTTGAAAAAAAACCTAAAAACAATTTAGCTAATTTTTTGGTTTTTTTTTTCTACATCACACTCACAAACTTCTCCACTGCATTAATTTTTCTGTTTCCCGCCACAAACGTTTCTTCTTTAAAGTATATACGTACGTGCCTTGCGGTCTATGTCGTCTATCTCTGTCTCTCTCTGTCTCTCTGTGCCTAGCTCCAGACTCGTACACGTCCTTCGCTGACCACACGTACGAGCTAAAGGAGCCAGACTACGTTCCCTCTTTTATGCTTTGCTTTTAACTATACTATTTAAAGATTTGAAAGGCAAACTGAAAATTCTTATAAATAAGTAGATTAATGGCTGGATGCACTAGGGTATAATCCGTCTCGATATCCGAAATCTCTCAGCTATTTCTTGATGAATTATGTGTAGTAGAACCAGTAAATAGAATAATAAACCTATACCTTTTAATTTTATATGCAAACGGTACTGAATATTCTCAGAATCCCACCCAAACCGAGTATAGATCTATCGAACCGGATATTCTAATTTCATCCAAACTTGAGCGGAGGAGGATACGGTATCGTTTTGATGCCCTCGCCATCTACAAAATGAGTGATAGTAAAGATGGGCCACACTAAAGAAGTCCATGATAAAATAACAAAGGCCCAATAACTGAAATTTTCAAACTTTAGTTTTTTTTTTTTTTTTTTCAAACTTTAGTCTTGAGCAGAAAAGAAAACGACAAAAACCTTCGGTACCGGCAAATGACGTTAAAACTGAGAAATAAGACACGCTCCACCATGAAAAACAAATTCAAACTCTCCAGTCAACATTACAGCTGTCGTTTCTAGATAAGGTTGGCTTGTTCTGGATTATTCCAAGGGTTCTATATAAGATCCCCTTGTAATAGTTATAAAGAAGAAGAGCCTCTAAGTAACCATCGAGAGAAAACCCTAAGAATAAGAACGGAAATTGTTGAAACTTTTGGAGTTATTATAATGTCCATCATTGAGACCATCATTGTAAGCTCTTGGACTTATTATAAGCTCTTGCACAAGAACTTTTGGAGTTATTATAAGCTCTTGCACAAATACCATCATTGAGATTTGGCCAGCTAATAACCAATTAGCTGGCCAAATCTCAATGATGGTCCAACAACAATATGCTGGTGTGCTATTACCAAGACAAAGTTATGTGTGTCGTCGTCTTGTTTAAGAGTTTGTTCTTTGTTTTTTTTTGTACGTTTTTCAAAATTATCATTTTTTTTTGTTTTTAATATGCAGGATGATGTATTTGTCAGTGTTGTGGCGTCAATTCACTTTGCAGTTTTGGATGTCACGGATAAGAACAACGCAAAGAAGGCATTATATGTCCACAATGACAGAAAGAGCTTAATTGAGGCCCATTCGTTTGATGGTTAGTGCGTCGTGATTTTATTATCATCACATCTGTTACTACTTTGAATGTCTCTAAACCTAATTAAATTATTCTTAATTTCTAGCTATCAAAACCGCGGTCTCCAGTCACACTTTTGTGGAACTGTTTGAGAAGAAAGATGACTTGGCTGTTACCGTTAACGAGAAGCTCGACCAGGTTTTTAGCTTCTTCTTTTTTCATTTTAATTAGGAGGAATGATTGTATATATCGTATCCTTATTTTTAATTTTCACTGCTTAATTGTTATTTTAATTATTTCAGAGTATCTCAGCTGATTTCGGTTTCGGCAACTTCAAAACGCTCATTATCGATATCGCTGCCGAGGAACATGACAAACGTCTCATCAGCATTACACGCGCAGGTAATTATATCATCACTTATTTTCTTTTGTAGGTCGGAGTAGACTTTTTCTTTCTTATTTTTTTTTACGATCGAGTTATATAGTCATTTTCTAATATAATTTTTTTTTCAACTTTTGTAGCTCCCAAGATAGCATAGGCGTTGACAGGAGCAAACACGAAGGAGGTGATGGATTTCTTGCTAGCTACCGGAGCTTGGCTACACATGGGAAAACAAAATGAAAGCTTGGCTAAAAGTCGATGATACTTGAAGGAGGTTATGGAGATCTTGCTAGCTACCGGAGCGGCTACACATGGGAAAGAGTAGCTCCTTCAAGTATCATCGACTTTTCCAAGATTTCATTTTGTTTTTGTTTGGACTTATTTTGCCGTAGTTAAGGTGGTCTGCTTTTTCCTTGTAACGGAGTTTCCCTACTTTCAATAATTAAGCTTGCACCATTATATTCAAAAAAATAATTATAATTAAGCTTGCAACATCTAGCTAGTACTTTGTTTGTCCCTGAATTATTTACACATGAACCAAAATTTGTGGACTAAATATCAAATTGTCATATTTTATTCTCTAATGCCGATCGAACAAATTAAATAGTCGAGATTCATAAGCCAAAAATAATAATGATTTCTTAACCTAAAAAAGGTGTAAAGGATACGTAGTTATGTTAAAATTAAATTAATACAATATTTAATTTACGTACATTAGAAAGGGAAAATAAAATATTGTTGAGTGTTTGCTTTGACTCTAGCTAATCTCTAGTCTTTACCTTTTTAGCAGTATAAGCGCATAGTGAGTGTTGTTTAATATCCGTTAGTTATTTACCCTTTATATGTCAACTTCTTTTTAGTTAAGAGGTTTCTAATTCTACGTGCACACTTCATATCTCCCTTACTTGGGACTTTGGGATACTAAGCCCACATTGGGGAACACGAAATCCCGGACTACCGAAACATAATTTGTTATTGTGATCCATACCAAACGAATCCCCATTCATATGCAAAAATGTTATTTTATATTAGTTTAATAACAATATATATTATATATATGAAACGATATTTGAATAACTTATGCGAGAAAGGAAAGAAGACCGTTTAAGTGGTCAAGATGTGTCATAAGATTGTTTCGACTGTAACTAAAATCTCTTCTTTCGGAGTTGTCACTTCGAATAGTTTCCTAATTTTTGGTCGCATGAAGAACCAATTTTCGATAAAATAATCAAGGAATTATCGAGATAATGTACTAAACTAATACACGAATAGCTCGTATGTGGGGAAAAGTCGGTAGATTTTTTCCTCAATATACCCCCGCAAGTCAGTTTTCTTAAACCCCTGCTAATTGATGTCCAACTTGAATTCCATATTTCATATACGTTTTAAAACAAAATATAGAGAAAAAAGAGTTTTACGTTAATTACATTGGAGGAAAAAAATATATTAGATTGAGAAATTAAAAGAACGAAGATACGTGGACGGGGGTGGCTTGAACGAGCGGAGGTTGGCAATTAGGGCTACAGAAATTTTAAAAAGGTGATAAGCAAATGACGATCTTGCCATTACGCACCTTCTTTATTTATCTTGTCTCTTTGTATGTTCAAGATTTAAAACTTAAGATATAATTTATGAAAAGAAACAAATACATATAGTACGTAGTACACAACGGTATAGTTTGTTTTTTCTTTTAAATATAGTTTTGTGTGGCTAGTTAATTAATTTAGAAATTTTTTTTTTTTTGGTTGAAAATTAATTTAGAAATATTGGGATAGGCAAATAGTACGTAGTACACGACGAACTTTAATAAAGGAAAACTTATAAGCCACAATAGACAAAAACATAATATATATAGAAATGTCTTTTGTGTCATATGGATGAAAGAGACATAAAGGTTTACCTTCTTCGTGCAAAGAAAACTGTCTCATAGAGCATAATATATATAGTACAATTCTCAGTGTAATTTAATTAATTAGAGTACGTAGTCGAATTAAGATTAGAGGTGAAAAGGATTTGTATTAAGCTATATAAGGATTAAGGAGGAATTACAATCGATTTTATATCTATATTTTATTTCTTAATTACATTTATATATCAAGAGAAAATTACATTTACATTATTTCTTAAACACATCTATAATGCACAAGACGATGTAGATAGGCCAGAGATATATGTAAGGCTCGTCACTAGGGGAGAAGTGGATATTGTTGTGTCTCATGTACAAAATCGATGCAAGACCAAAGGCAATGATGAAGAAATTCATGTAAAAGTCGTAATATATGATCCTGTTTCCATCATCATGCACCAAACATATTACACGGTTAGAATATTTGTATAATATTAATGAAATCCAAAAGTGAGATGAAAAGGTAACTAAAAACCATTAATAGATTGTTTATTTGAACTCACCACCAATTAGAACATCGAGACTCAACGGTGTGATAGAACTGGCCATTGCTTTTATTCTTACGAGGACGACCCGATCGGCTCAAACAACAACTATATAGCTGTCCTCATGCATATATATACAGATCCTAGCTATTTCGAGTCTGAGTGGGTTTTAGAAAAGAAAAGAAAAAAATATTCTAGTTAAAACGTGAAAATATGACCAAAATAAAAAGGGTGAAACTTCAATTTTCTATTTGCATTATCTAGTAGTAGGGTGAAACTCATTTTGATATTGTAAAATCACATTTTCCCGCCAAAACAGTAAAAACATGTTTTCCCGTCAAAACCATAAAAACGTGTTTTCCTGTCAAAACCGTAAAAATGTGTTTTTCCGCCAAAACCAAAAAATATATGTTTCCTGCCAAAACCGTAAAAAAATTGTTTTCCCGCCAAACAAAATTAAATTGTCTTTTATATCAAAATATTTTTTTTTCTCAAAATCTTGTTTTTCCGCAAAAAATACAAATTGTCTTTTGTTATAAAAATGTTTTACCGCCGAAATTACAAAGCCACCAAATTGCAAATTATCACTAAAATTATATACTTAAATGGGTTTAATATGTTAAATGGGGTAATGTATGTTTAAATGGGTATGGTTATATGGGTTTCAAATATATATTTAAATATATAGATTTAAATGGGTTTATACTTTAATGGGGTGGGTTTAAATGGGATGGGTTTAAATGGAGTGGGTTTACCATTTTAACATCCTAGTAATATAATTCGATATTAATCAATTACCGAAATTTTCCAACATCCGCTCACGTGTATAATCATGCCTCTAACCTAATATATAGAAAACTAAGGGAAATAAAAGAAAGATTAGGATAATCTTCCTTCTCCTATTTGAATTAGAAGTATTTTTACTTCCAGTAGCATATATAATAAAAACACTTTCTCTACTTTTTACATCTCTCACGTTCTAAGATCTATTTAATTGCCTTTAACACTACGTACAAATTTAAAAGGTTTCACTCCTCCATCACTGCAATGGGTTTTCCTTCTTCCGGCGTGCTCTACCCCCCAGGCGACAAGTTCAGCCTCATCGGTAAGCCCCATCCAGCCGGCACACCCCATCCAGCGGGTACGTCCCATCTAGCGGGTACGCTCCATCCAGCCGGCACGCTCCACCCCGCCGGCACTCTCCATCGAGAGACGGACCAATGAAATTGGGGGTCCAATAAGAATTTTGAATTTTTTTATATAATTTTCATAATATCCAATTTTTTTTTTTTTTAAATCTCTTTACACCAAAATTTTATTTTAAAAAAATAATAACAACTTAAATCTTTTTAAAAATAATTGTTTTAATTTTTTGTTAAAAAATGTATTCATCAAACTTTATTTTAATGTTATATCTCTATATTTTTTTGCTGAATTTATACACATATAATGAACCCAAAAAAAAAGTAGGGCCCTTTGAAGTTGGGGGCCCCATTCAAATGTTTCAAAAAACTATGCTCAAGTCCGGCTCTGCATTCAGCCGGAACACTCCATCCAGCCGGAACGCTCCACTCCACCGGCACGCTCCATCTAGTCGGCACACTCCACCCCGCCGGCACGCTCCATCCAGCCGAGACGTTCTACCCCACCGGCACGCTCCATCCCACCGGCAAGCTCCATCCCACCTTTGGCCCTTCCGGCGGCTCACGTTCCCGCCGGAATTTTCTTCACTTTCTATTTGGAAAAAAGAAACCGAAGAAAGAGTCTCTAGGGATTATATGGTATTAAAGCATAATTTATCTACGGTTTTTCCCTTCTAGGAGTCTGCAGGATTATGTTTGGTCCGTAAGTTTATTCACAAATTTGCTTCTATCTGGTTTAGAAAATTAGGTCAACTTTTTTTTTTTACTTTTTTACCATTATACTTTTTCTTTACATGTGTATGCATGCAACTTTATGGATGCTTTATTATATTCATATAATTATATAAATGGTTTAATAAATTGATGAAAGTCTATATTTTTTTTCTGAATTTGTTGGATAACAAAAGTCTTTTTTTTTTTTTTCTAAATCATTTTTCTCGAGCCATTAAAATTAAAATAAATAAATAGAATTGTAATTTTGCTTCAACTACAATTCAACATAACATAAAAGTAACCTCCAAAAGTTGCTTCCAAAAATTGCATGCTTTACTTTAAACATGCATGAGAGAAAGAAAGCTCTGCGGATAAGGAATTAAACCCGGTTAACCAGACTAAACAAGACCAAAAGGAAAAAAACAAAGAAAAAAAACTCGGAACTCAACAGATCATTCGGTTTTCATATCAAATTCACCAAATTGAATTAAGATTTCCCTTGCATTTAGTTTGTTTTTTATGCAATTACGAAATTTAAATGGAAAAAAAAATAACAATAACTGAAATCATAAAACATTTATTGATTTTTTTTTTTCACATGATAGGATCACAAAAGAACATTTATTGATTATATATAGGCAAACCCATTCGTTACATGCATTATCATCGTCTCATAGTCATAGGTTAAGTAGATCAAAAAGATCAGAAGAAATCTTTGAAAGTAGGAAGCTTGATTTCGCCCTTGCTGGAAATAGGGATAGTAAACTCGCCCACAACAGGGAGGTCAATTATGAGACCTATTTGAAGCTCGTAGTCAATGTCCCAGTCCACACCAACGTCTCGAGCCAGGTTGAAGAGTATACTATACGGCACCACCATTGGAATATCAAGAGCTGTCATGTCCTTAGCTTTCAGAGAACCTGGGTCCGGTATCTTCCCCTTTCCGATCTCCCTATCATATTGTATCATTGCATTTGCATATAATTATACATCTCTATAATAATAATAATAATAATAATTCAACAATACCATAATATGGAATCAATCAATTAAACTAAGATGCCTAAGATTTTTTATTTTAATATGTACACTAGTTCTAACAATATGTAACGAACAAGCAAAGACAAACCGCACGACTTGCATATGTAAACCGAACCGAAATTTATTTGTAATCTAGCCGGTTTTTGTTTTCACAACTCAAACAAATCAAAATCAAACCGAACCGAACAATCTCAACAAAAAAGACATTCGTTCGGAGCATAACCGAACGAAACGAAAGATGGAAATAACAGAGCATAACAGAACCAAACCAAGTGACCATCTGTTAACTACATATATGATTACTAAAGATTTTATATTGGTAATTTGTAATGGATCATGGATGAAAAAAAAAAAGAATCAAACGACGGAGTTAGAAAGCGTGTTTTACCGGCCAGCGCTGTGGAGAGTGAAACTGATCTCACAGATCGGAATCGAATGACTGTAAGGATTGGTGACGGAAACTTTGGCCAAGTACTCAATGGACTCGCGGTTCACGTCTTTAAGATCAACGTCAGTAACGGAACCCTCCGGTTTAGGGATCGTGGTGAGTTTATCAGCCACGAAGCCCTTGGCTTTATCTAGCAAGCTCGCCATATAAATGATTCTTCTTGATAAATCTTTTCTTTTTGCTTTTGAATTTTGTGATGTAAGTGTGTAAGATAGTATGAAGTTTTTCTTGGACTATATATAAACGGATGGGATTACGATGTTTTATTAAGTCGGTACAAAGTGAATGGATTACATTTTATAATGGGTTTCTTGTGTACGTGTGAGATCTTTCGACGAGTGAGAGTGAAAGCGTGGATAATACGTGTCTTGTGCTTGGTAATACATGACAACAATTATTAATGTTCTTAAATAGGAAAATTAACTATCAGTCTGACGAAAGTATATATTATTATTTATGAAAATAGATATTTTGTTTGAAGTTATAGTTGAACTCGATAGAGATAGATTTTTTAGTCATGGGATAGTAGTTATTATGTCGACGATACTTAGAATGACAAAAAAAAATTGGAAAGTATTTATCCGAAAGAGGAGAAGTGGGAAAGTATTGTTGCGTAAGGAATAAGATGCGCAAGAGATTAATGGACCGACCATGTCCGCTCATATGCACGTCGGTGGAGCGTAGTATTAATCCCATGTATCGCGGTTCTCTGTATGCACAATACGCTTATGACACGTATCGGGATGATTTTTCTGTTTGATATATTTAAGGCCCTTTTTAGTTAGCGTGTCTCTCCATTTACAAATATATTTCATAACAATGGGCTTAAAGCCCAGGAAAAGATTTGTAACTGGACATTTAACAGAGTAAGTACGTCCCGATGTTGTTATTCCTTTTTCCTAACAATTTCTTATTTGACAGTGTTTGAGTCGCGCAGGCGTGACACGTGTTAAGGAATTATTAGTGGAAGAAGCGTGTCCAAATTAGTCGACAGCTGCTGAGGAATGATGAGTCAGCATCTAATCCCTCTCTATGTGGAGAAGTCAAACCTCAAGCCCCCCCCCCCCTTCTCGCATGTTTGTGAATAAGTTTGACTTATTGACCATTCAAAGAAGATGCTTCACTTTTTTATTTTATTGACACAAACAAATTACTAGTAGTATAATTTAAAATCTCCCACAAACGAAACATATTCACACTATGTCACTCTTTGATTAGTACTCATCGAATTCCACAATTGCAATGGCGGAGTATAAGCTTTGTTGCTAAATATCATGAATTGTTTAACCCTTTTGCTTTGTAAATTTTGTAAACCAATTTACTAATATTTATTGGCATCTATAATTAGGAGAAAAACAAGTTTCAGTTTGAACGCGTACGTGTGCATAGATCAAAAATATATTTTAAACTAAAACACTCCGATCCACAACCTAAATTTTTATATAATATTAGAAAATGTTTTATTATTATCTAATTAAGTATTTAAAAGTAATTGAAACATTTGGAATGATATATTACCAAATCAAAACTGCCGAAAGCACATATGTCGGTGTTGGTAGTTGTCGGGCCAATTAGTATAGAAATACCAACGCTGTGTTCGGTGTTTCTAGTACAAATTATTTCTTCTACTCTATATTTTCTTTTACTATTCGTACTCTACTGTATATTTCTTCTTTCACGTTTTAATATTTACTTCTGATCTTTTAAGCAAATTAAGTTTATTAGATGTTTACAACAAAAATAAAATTCTTAGATATAGTTAGATGATATTTACACAAAGCTAAAATGTTGATAAATTTGATAAGAAAATATAATATGACTGTCTTGCTTGTTTCCACGAGAGATCCGTAGAATCTTTAATTTTTAAAAAAAAATAAAAAAAAAAAAGATTCGTAGGATCACAAAAACAATGGGTTCGTGGTTTTTGTTTGAAAAGTGTAGATGTAACAACTCCAAATATGGCAAAAGTTGATATCTCCTAGTTTATATCATTGGGATTTTATGTCCCCCTCTAATTAGGTTTTCCAGCAATGCGTGCTTATAGAATATTGTTTTGAGACTTTAGTAGCTATAGTCCGACATTAATATAAGTAGAGCCAAAATCAGATTTTAATATCTTTAGTCCAAGCCATAAAAGCAAGGTTAAAAAAAGACCTTGGTTTTTTCAAAGAAAACGATTAGAAAAAGGAGGTTTTTGACTTCGAAAACTATCAAGTATTAACAGGGTTTAGTCACGTGGTCGTCGCACGAGAATTTGCGGCGTGAAGTGCAAGTTAATCAGTGCATGTGGTTGATTTGACCAAACCGTCCGAACCTAACAATATTTGTATTTGTATTGTATCATAATTATAGTTATTATTCATATAAGATAACAGCACTATAACTACAAATATCACATATATGGTAGCTCAAATTAACGCAATCTACCAACATTTGTTCTGGTTCTACAACCCTTAAATTACTTTTCATCAAACAGAAATTTTGAAATCATATTCCACAACAGTCAAATGAAAACCATTAGTAATTTATCGAGGTGATTAAATTTAAATTTCTGTACGCCAGTCAAATTTTGGAATTATTTGGTGGAAGTTTATACATGTGCATATATAACATTACCAAAATGTTTTATTAAACCAATATAGAATGTAACAAATTGGTCTCTTCTTTTGAATAATCTTATACATTTTTCTGTCATAACTTTCTTCCTGATTATTTGTATTCTATCAAATATTCTCCTCTACGTACAGCCCTAACCTTTTTTTTTTTTTTGCATGACTTCGTAGTTAAAGGTCAACCTTTTTCTTCAGAAGCTGCTTAGAAATAGCCTTTGGGTTCAAATACGTTTACACATAGTTTCCCCACCAGTAATGGATTTTAGTAATGCAACGGAAATCAATACGAAACTATTGGAGTAAGACCAATATATCTACCGCCATCTACCAAATTCGAAATACTATTATCTTTAATACAATGGATATTGATGCTAGCAAAAAACACAACCACCTTAATTTATCGCAACAAAAATTACGTTTTGAAATATATTGTTTTGGGTGGAGAAAATTCCTTGGTTTGCTTGTTCCTTTTCGGTTGTTTCATCAAATCCTAACTCTCTTTTCTTGGGACCCCACATCAGCTTTATGTTGTCTGTCCCCTCCATGTTTCTATTTCACCTCCTATATAAAACCAAACACTCATACGTTAATATTAGTACATACCACAAAAACTTGTCATAAGAACAATATTGATACCCCAAAAACAAAAAAAAAACTAGCTACAAAAGAAGTGAATATTCAAACAGTAAATGGGTCTTCCAGGGAGTAATAGCGGTGCGGTTCTTTCGAAAATAGCTACAAACAATCAACACGGCGAGAACTCTGAGTACTTCGATGGATGGAAAGCATATGACAAAGATCCTTTTCATCTTTCTCATAATCCCCATGGTATTATCCAAATGGGTCTTGCAGAGAATCAGGTATATATTCTAGAATAATTCAATATAATATTGCATATATGTTGTTTTGCAATTTCATCCGTGTATTAGCTAGCTAGCGTGAACACGTATATACAACATCAAATATATATAACACATTTTTTTCTAAACATTTTACAGCTTTGCTTAGATTTAATAAAAGATTGGATCAAAGAGAACCCAGAAGCTTCTATTTGCACTCTTGAAGGTGTTCATCAGTTTAGCGACATCGCCAATTTCCAAGACTATCACGGCCTTAAAAAGTTCAGACAGGTATAAATCACTCATTTAATCTAGATATCTTGTAATCAGGTTCAGGTTTACGTTAATATACGCACTACGGAAGTAATACGCAGATTTAGATTATAGTATAAATATTGATCTAAAATGACATGACCAGTACAAATCAGTTTAACCAGTATGGACACTTCTAGCTACATAGTAAGTTAACATCTACATATATCAGAAGAAATGGAATGAATAAGAAAACAAATTTAATTAGTCGTGCTACATTTTGGAATTTTTTTTTAACTTATAAATTTATCCCGGATGGAAATTTTGGTATTGAAGGCAATTGCACATTTCATGGGAAAAGCTAGAGGTGGAAGAGCGACGTTTGATCCAGAGAGGGTGGTTATGAGTGGCGGTGCCACCGGAGCAAATGAGACAATTATGTTCTGCCTCGCCGATCCCGGCGACGTCTTCCTCATTCCCTCTCCTTACTATGCCGCGTAAGCATTTTCATATTTTCTCATAATCACATTTAAAAAAAATAGTAATATGATAATGGATAATGGTTAGGAGAAATTTCATTAATGTTGCTTTCACATACTTTGTTGGGTTAACAAATTCTAAATCGAAATGAGTTAATATATTAGTATAAATTGACTCTTTCGCCAACTTTATCACACGTGTAAGTATATCAAATTATCAAATTCAATTGCGGTTTAGATTCGTTCAACGAGTGGCTCATACGTGTGGTAATTAATTATTTAATCCTTTTTGCAGATTTGATAGAGACTTGAGGTGGCGTACAGGTGTCGAGATAATCCCGGTTCCTTGTTCAAGCTCCAACAATTTCAGATTAACCGTTGAGGCCGTGGGATGGGCTTATAAAAAAGCCCAAGAGGCCGATAAAAAAGTCAAAGGCCTGATTTTGACCAATCCATCAAACCCGCTCGGTACGATGTTGGATAAGGACACACTCAAGGATCTAGTCCGGTTCGTCACGAAGAAGAACATTCACCTAGTCGTCGACGAGGTCTACGCCGCCACAGTCTTCAGCGGAGATGATTTCGTTAGCGTTGCTGAGGTGGTCAACGACGTGGACAGCTATGAAGTCAACGTTGACTTGATTCACATTGTTTATAGTCTTTCTAAAGACATGGGACTCCCTGGTTTTAGAGTCGGTATAGTCTATTCTTACAACGACTCCGTCGTTTCTTGTGCCAGGAAAATGTCGAGTTTCGGGCTAGTTTCGTCTCAGACACAACTCATGCTCGCTTCGATGTTGTCAGATGAACGGTTTGTGGAGAATTTCCTTATGGAAAACTCGAAAAGGTTAGGGATAAGGCATGAAGTTTTTACCACAGGGCTCAAGAAAGCAGATATTACTTGCTTGACAAGCAGCGGAGGTTTATTTGTGTGGATGGATTTGAGACATCTATTGAGAGATCGTAACTCGTTTGAATCTGAGATTGAGCTTTGGCGTATAATCATCCACAAAGTTAAGCTCAATGTATCTCCAGGCTCTTCCTTCCATTGCACGGAACCTGGATGGTTTAGGGTTTGCTTTGCCAACATGGACGATGATACTCTCCATGTGGCGCTTCGGCGGATCCAAGATTTCGTGTCTAAGAACAGCAACAACAAGATCGTTGAGAAAGCAACGGACAAGGATCAAGTAATCCAGAACAACAATGCTAAAAAGCAGAAATGGAGGCAGAGCAATCTCCGATTAAGTTTCCGAAGACTATATGAGGATGGCCTCTCGTCTCCAGGGATAATGTCACCACATTCACCTCTTCTCCGAGCATGAAATCATAATAACGCCTGAGAGATCGGATCAACTCGTCCTCCTCTCACTCCAAGTGTTAATTCATCTTTAATTAGTAAGTGAAATGTTTTTTTTTCTTTGTTGTAAGATTGGGAATAATTCCACTTCGATGGCGATGCTAGGGTTGTTTTTGACTGCCAGATTTTTCTCCTGGGGTCAAATGGTAACTTTTAAGATTTGTGTGTTTAATTCTGTTCTTTTTCCCCCGCTTAGGATTTAATCGATAGATTCTCCTAGTGGTGCTGGTGTGTAGCAACTTAACCTTTTGGGATCTCTTATTTATCTTTTTGTGTGTAATAAAATGAAACGTTATCTTTTGATGATAATTTATAATTGAATCACTAGTGTGTTTATTAGTTGGGGAGGTTGATATCTATCTACGTAATGGAGAATTTGTTAAGCTAAATTATTCGATTATTCTAGAACCACATTTTGTTGTTCGCCCAATACGTCACACGTGCATGCCACCGTGCCTATCATTTTCTGAAATAATAATATGGATTAAACCGAACATTCTACAGAGATATGGTTAATTTATTCATTTTTTTTTTGGAATTTGCCTTAATAATATGGTGGGTGATGAAAAAGTCATCAGCATTTTAGCTGCACCAAATATGATAAAATTCATATTATTAAATTATACAAAATGACAAATTTGCTCAGAATAATTAACTACGTAAGATGACATCTCCATCAATTGAATTATTCATGGGTCGTCAGCTATTTTTTTGTGTGCACCCATGAAACGTCAGCTATGTTTCCCTTTTTCCTTTGTTAATGTCAGCTGGAATGAAATATATAATAAATTTAGCCTTTTTTTTTGTTACAGATCTCAGCCTTATAAATATATTAAGCTGATGAAACCATACATATGTTTGTTTAATCTTGTTAGGTGATTAAGTGGTAAATAAAGATAAGGCGTGCTTTGGGCCGCCTCTTGGATGATATTGATACTAAACACACCAACAAGAAAGGATTATATAAGACAAAAATCAAATTTGATATTTGGGAAAAAACGGTTTGATCCCTTTCATACTGATTAATATGTATCTGGATAGTTAAGTAGATATGTAGATATCTGTCTATTTATAATGATCGACATCGTCGTCGTCATCATCACTCACCACCGACTCATGATCATATTCAACAGTGTCTTACGAAACATGATGGAGTAATATTTTTATTTGTTTGGTAGGAATACTGACAAATAGGCAAGCCCTTTCAGTTTTTGGTAGTGAAGTAATCTTTTTTAGCATTCACGGGAATGTATATTGTTTCGACCCAAATAATATATATCGCAAAAATATTACAGAAATTAGAAATTGTGAACAGATAATGTGTTACAAAAGTTTTTAATTTGAATATTCACATGCTCTTTTTAGGTGCCTACCAACCAAAATGTTTTTGACATTTGCATATGTGATCTATGACGTTTACAATGAACTTGGTTACGTGAATACTATGTATTCAATTTTTGAAAATATAGTCAATTTTTCTGTGTCGAAAAATGAAGAACTTTTATATGTGGCGGAGATAATTCTTAAGTTGTTTGTTTCTAGAATATGATTATTTCTAAAAAGTAATAATTTAGAACTTCACTTTATGTTATTATCCCCTTAAATTAATTATTATATGAAGTTTTTTTGTCGAAGTTTTTTTGAACTCTATATTTAAACTTCATATTTTGTGAAAAGAGAAAGAAAAAAACTAGAACCATTAAATTAAATTAATTACGAACTATAAAACAAATTTCTAAAAGTGACTTATCAGATGATCACGAAAGGCCATGCCCTTTCGCTTCGTGCAAAACAGAAGTAAAAATAAGTTATCAAATTTACAGCTAAGTGTTAATAACATTCTTAACCTAAAGTAACACCCACATACGTACATTTAAACATACAGTTTCCTGCAATAGAATAACTTTGTAAAATTAAAATCACAAGATCGAAGATGACAAAATTACGGAATAGCAAAATCGTTATATTACATAGATATATACAGTAACACTTAAATATTCGAGAGATTTAGTCCCTAAAATATGTGCATAGAATTTGTTACATTATAAACCCTTGAGAAATATTAACGTCGACAAAGAAACGTGTATCACAAACAATATTAACTCAAGGACATCTGAAGATAATTAAGTATTAACAAACAAATTCAAATACTAACGTACATATATAACACCATTATATACAGAAAGTTCCCTTCAAAGTAAAACAAAAAAAAAAAAAATTCTAGTACTATCGACGATATATACAGAAAACATATCATCGAAATCAATTTAAGGAAATTAAGCTTCCTCGCATTATCGAGGACAGAAAAAACATATCCGATGATCCAACCGAATCAATATATCCTGTTTCTTATTCTTCATCCTCACTATAGATCGGTTCATCATTTTCCCCCAAATTATATAATATAATATATGTTTTCAACATATAACGCAAGCATTAGGGTTTTCTTCGATGCTTTGAGCGTAGTAATATGTTGTTAGGTGAGGATTATATGCTTTATACGCCTTTACAAGTTCCAACACATGCTGCTCCGGTGGCGGCACAACCGGTTGTGGTTGGGGTTGTGGTTGCGGTTGATCTTTCTTCTCTCCCTCCTTCTTATCGCCGCCTTCTTTCTTCTCTTCTTCCTTCTTTGGCGCTTCTCCTTCCTTTTTCGCTTCTTCTTTGGGAGCTTCTCCTTCTTTTTTCGCCGGCTCGCCACCACCTTCCTTCTTCGGCTCCTCTTTCTTCTCCTTTTCCGGCTCTTTCGCAGGTCCTACTAGTACAATATCCGTCAAGGGCCAATACTTTCTTAGCCTACTTACTACATTCACCGGATCCACGGTTCCGATCACAGTCAATTTCTTCCCCTTCATGTCCATTGCAATCGAATCAATTCCTAGAACAACAAAAAAAAAAAAAAAAACAAGATGAAATTTCTAACCATTTTGGTAGACAGACACTCGAGTTTTTGCCCTATTCATATAAGTTGCAACATTTTACAAGCAATATATACCAATAAGGAGTTTAAAACACTTTTGACTCAAACAAACAAAAACAAATCTTTGACAGCATATGAGATGGGCACATATTTCAAAGAAGCTATAGTGGCCTAGATTTGATTTTATTCCAAAGAAATAAAATAAATGAATTTCAGAAATAATTGAAATATGGCGCAACATTTTACCGTATTGTCACTATTGAAAAAGAAAGACACTTCTGTCAGAGCAGCTCGTGATTGTTCATCAACAATAAAGCAATTTAAAAACATGTTTACCTCAGTTAACACCTTCCTTACCTACCAAATCGGAGACTAAACCGGACAGAAAAACCATTAATCCACGCGAGAACTAAACAGAGATCTCTGTCCCTGTTTCTAATGTGTAGTTGTAAGTTTGTAACCAACATTATACAAGATTAGTGATGATTACCTGGGAGAGTAGAAACCGTTTTAAGGGCCTTTTGTTTTGCCTTATCATCATGCAAATCCAGGTTTAACACCATTTTCTGCAAAATAATTACAAAGTACAAACAGATTTTAGTGAAATTAATTTACAAGTGATACATGTGATCGCAAAGATGATCTAATCTTCTCTTCTTCCTATTGTTTTTTATTTATCTCCGGAATTTGTAGATCATGCAACTAAAAACAAAACAATTGGATCACCAAGAACATAATAAAAACATGGATTTTTGCAGGTTTCACAGAAGATACTAAAAAAAATTACGGATATGTTCTTAACGTTAAAACCAGAAATAAAACAAAATTACTGATACGTTATGTTTACAGAGAGAGTGACATGCATGCGTAATTGCGTATGAGTAGTGTGAACATAGTAGAGAAGCAGACTTTTGCAAAACAGAGCCATGTGCATCATTCAATATAAGATTTTTGAATTGATTTTGTAAATAATAGTAAGTGAAAAAAGCTGTATTTCACAGATAAGATTCCCCCAAGGGAAAAAGAAAGAGATGTATGTTGCAATAAGAGCAGAGTAAGTTTTAAGAAAGTGAGATTGTTTCTGTTCTTGGACTCCAAAAAGAAGTAGATCGCACCTAATAAACACACACATCTACTTGTTTCAAAAATAAAGGAATAGATTCATTCAGAGGTTCATTAGTAAAGAATATACATAGAGAGAAAAAAGTGCTTGTTACATTCAGATGCAAGATGAAAAAAAAACAAATCCAAGCCAATTTTTTTCTTATAGAAATACGAATCCTAGCTAGGAATCAAATCTTGAAAACGTGTAGAGTGTTAGAGAGAAAGAGAGAGAGAGAGATGGACCTTCATTGCTCTCTGTTTTTTAGGTTAACTTTCTAAAGAATATGCCGAGAGAGAGAGATGTAAGAAAAGAAAAGAATGATTTTGTCTCTTGAGTTATAAGAGAGAGAGAGAGAGAGAGAGAGAGAGAGAGAGAGAGAGTTGAGAACGAAGGAAGAATGAAAACTTTAGAAGACGATAAGAGAGAGATTGGACAGACACACACACACTGGTCGTATAATTATTTTTATAAAGAAAGGCCCAAATCCTGACAAGTACTGGTTGATATATTAGAGAGAGATGCATGCAGAGCCAGAAGAAGAGAGAGTCTCTCAATCTCAATGAATGAATGAATGAATGGTGTGGTACGAGAGAGGGACGAAGAGATCTACTATATCTTTTTTTTCTTTCTTTCTTGGTTTCATTTCATTGACGCGCGTGTTATGTTAACATGCACACGCGTGAGGTAAATAAGAGCGCGTGAGTCTCTCTCAGCTGAGCGTCGTTGCATTGCATTGCTGCTTTCCGTCCTTTGGTTCTTGTTGTTTCCTTTTTTCTGACTCTTTTTGATTTTTCTTTCTCACCTTATCCACGTCATTTTTTCTATTCTTAATGATTTCCTACTTTAAGATAAAATATATATCAAAACTTATTATGTTTTTTCTGGGGACATAATTCCTAATAATAAGTTTCATATACTCGGGGAGTATCACAAGATTTGTCATTTTTATACAATGGTGCCGAGAGAGACATATTACAAGATCTTAGGTATGTGCGGTTTGGAGTCAAGTAAGTAACCCACCTACTTCGAATTATCCAAATCTGTTGAATACAAGTATTTTGTAATTATTTGTTTTATTTAATCTTCATTATGTTAGGGACAACTCAATTAATTATTTTTTAGTATATTATGAGCTATCTTTTAAGTTAATTAAAAATTTTATACTAGTATTGTAATTCTAATTAAAAAAAATTATTAGAAAACCAAATTTTTTTACTCGAAATGAACAAATATATCTTTTTTTTGGGTTAAAGTATAAGGAGAGCAAAAAAAGAAAAAAAAAATATTAAAGAAGATAATGTGGTCACTCAAAATTGCCAATATTTCCTTTTTATTCCATTATATGATTTGAATTGTTCTAAAGTTTTATGTATATGAAATTTGATCTAATAATTGAGTCCTGGCTAAGCTATCCCACCATCACCAGTTTGCCAATTCTACACGAATTCGATTCTCCAAATAAAGACAAAACCCCAAAAAAATACAAATACATAAAGAAAATATATACATTTGTAATGGGAAACAGCTATATATTTCCACGTGTTTGCCCACGTAGATTTTTTTTTTTTTTTAATTTTCTCTAATAAATAAAATATTTGTTACGTCCACGAATTATACAAGTGGAGCAGCTTTTTTGTATACATGTCACTACTATGTTTTGGATTGTGTTTGGCTTGCGCGTGAACCACACACAACGCTGCGACTGCGAGTATACGACGAAACGAGACGTGACGAGATTTGTAGTATTCTGGGCCACTTAGAGTGGAATCTCAGGCCCACTTCTCTCATGTTTATATTTTTATTATATACTTTTTATTCTACAAAATTTTCAAAATTTGTATATATTAGTTTTCTTTTGAAAAGGCGGCTTAATATATAGTCAATTCTTAGCCATCCCTTGGTCTTACCATCCTCAGCGTCTGATCTAGACCGTTGATTCCTACTTTGACTAAATTAACCCAAGAGGAAAGTAACACAATTGACCTAAACGACTCTTTAATTATTTGGCTAACTTTGACAAAAAAAACACTCTGCTTTATAGTTTGACCAAAATTGAAAATGGTATTATTGATGGTTTGAATACTAGTTACAGCAGCTGCTAGTTATGGGTTTGCTTGTTTTTGACATTAATTAGAAGAGTCTTATCTTGTTATTTTTTTTTACTAGTTTTAAGTTAACTGAAAGAAAAAATAAATCTCATCTTAACCATTAGAAATATGTCGTGCTACAGAAATACTATAACAGACAGTGTTTCTGTATGTATGTGGTGGATATACGTACAATCAGGGATCGTATAGTTATCTTAACTATTTGAGATGAGCATTATATAATTGCAGACTATACAAATTAAGGATTAACAAAGTATATATTATAGTATCAGTTGATTAACTTCTGCGTATTATAAAAATCCAACGTCAGCGTAAAATACGATTACGAATTAATTAAGTGTTAACTAAAAATTACGAAATGTATTACTAAACTTTTACAAGGAGATCTAAAATACGGTCAAAATCATACTACTACTACTACTACTACTACTAAGCTACTACATGATGCAATTAAAATCAACTTAAAGTAAACCTCCGACACGGATCTTCAGTTGCGGACATACACATGAGTTGCAAAATTGTTATTTAAAAATAAACGATAATTAAAATTATGATGTCAGATTAATCTTATTAGTATGATTAGATTCGTCTACTTACTTACCTAATTGGATGGTGAAATGACAAAACCCCAATCTTTTCGGTGTAAACAAAAAAAGAGAAGGAAGAAGAAAAAAAACATTATAGCCGGCCTATAAATAATGTATATCCAAAGTTGGTCCAATTCATCCGACAAGATCTCCGATCCAACGGTGAGGAATCCCTTATAATTTTTCTTTTGAAAACAATACATAGATTAGATAGATCAAAAGGGACGTCTACTAAAAGAATATAAATGGTTATGATTAAAAATAATAATTGCCGTACGGTCAATGACCCGAATGAGTAAAATGAATTTTGCTTTATCGTGAATCATTCTTTACTAAATATACTGTAAAAAGTTTCTCGGATTTAATCGCTGTCGGTTTCAGAAAATAAAATAAACAAAGCTATATATCCATTAACTTGTGGATAGTACGTTTGGTGAGACAGTATCATCATCATTCATTGTAATATATCATCACTTCACTTATACACTCAATGCATGATGAGTGCATCCATCTCTTCTTCTTCTTCTTCTTCTTCTTCTTCTTCTTCTTCTTCTTCTTCTTCTTTTGGGTGGTAAAATAGATATGGTGATATTATAGTCCATGCAATTTTCAATGATCATACAGGTAAACATTAAACAATACAGGGCTTATTGGGCTGATCTTAGTAAACGAGGTGTGTATCTTGTAAACATGGTCATAATTTTAGGATACACATGAATAAAAAAACTCAGACTTCCACCACATAATAATGTTTTTCAAAACTTGTGTAGTTTGCATTTTTTTTTTTTTAAGTTGGTGTAAGATAATTTATATTAAGCCCAGTCCAAAAATTGATCTAAGCCCACTTAAGAGACCGAGAGGATACATTGTGGCCCAGTCTTGAAAGGAAAAAAAAAGGCACACGTGCGAGTCACACACGAGGAGGGTATTGTTGTATCTTGTCGGTTTCTTCTTACCTTTGACCCCTCCGTAATTTACTCGGCGTCAAACTTATTTGTAAGAATTTGACTTTTTATTTTTACCTTCCAAGATATCTGAAACCCCCAAAAACCTAAACCAACAAAACAAACAAACAAACAAGAAAAAAAATAAAAAATAAAGAGTTGCTGTTCGATTCCTTCAAACTCATTCATCATCATCTCTTTGTTTCTTCTCCTCCTCAATCCTTCCAAATTTTTCATCAATTCAGATTGCGAATTTGGTTTTTTTTTTCTTGAATCAAATCTGTTCTATAGATGATTTCGAAAGATCATCTTCATCAGGATCCTTTTGGCTCCACTACCACCACCAAATCGTACCACATGAATACATCCTCCGTATCGCCGCCGCCGTCTTCGGCATCTTCGATTGCGTTGTCACAATCATCTTGGCTTGAGGTTCGTTTGTTCTACGTCCGTATCGCTCCCTATGTTGTTGAGAACGTCCCTGACTTTCTCACCCTCCGTCACCCTCCCCGTGAAACCGGCGCTTCCCTTGAGGTTAACGGCGTTCGGGTTCCTTCTTCCCAGACGGCGTCTCTTAAACTCCGCCGTGATAGAGTCGACCGTGAAACCTCTGAGGTGACTTACGTTAGCACTGAGACCGTGCGCGTTACCGGATGCGTTGATGTCGAGGTTTACGATAACGACGATATGGTCTTGTGTGGGAACCTTGATAGGATCGAAGGTGCGTGGAATAACGGAACTGTGAGTGATCCCAAGACTGGATGGGGTATGGATTGTTACATAGCTATGGGCAACGGACACGGCTCGGGTCCTTCTTCTTCTTCTTCTGCGTTTTTCCACCCAAAGCGTGGTGTTTCGTCTCCGTCGGTGGAGGTTTATATAGCTGGTTGTTGTGGCGGTGTTCCAGTTATTTTGACCAAGACGATTCAGGCTAGTCCAAGGAGGAAGGTGGCTAGACACGTCACCCTCGACGCTATCCCTGAGGATGAGGAAGTTGGCAAAGAGCAAGACATTGCTACCATTGGTAACGATTTGGCCCGGCAAAGCAAAGTACAGGTATGATTCGGATTTCTCAATTCTCTTTTTGACGATTGTCTGTGATTCGGATTTAGAACTCTCTGATTGATGATTGTACCAAGCCCGCAAGTGACTATTCTTAACTTAAGATTTGGGATTTTAAAAGGTTACTTCTTTGGTCCTGTATGCATTTTGTAGTTGATATTTGGTTATTATTATCACTCGCAATTTTCTGGTAAACTTAGCTTTTGATTGAGTGTTTTCTATGACTCTACTGCTGATTCTGAAAATTTAGACTGTTGATGTTACAAAGTCTTATCTCTGCTTCTTCTTGAGTGTTTTCTTGTGTAATCTACAGCTGTATTTGAAACTTTTGGAATGTTGTCTGATCAGCAGTTGAAATATAGTAATATGTCAAGAGACAATTCTTTGATATCTCCAGAGTTGTTAACATGGATTATCATCTCTGTTTGCATATAATGGCGTGAAAAGCTCCCACTTTTTTGGTTCTTAATCTTGTTTGTCGTTTGGTTTATGCAGATCATGGAATCAGAAGCTGATGATTACGATGAGTCTGAAATGAAAATGGCACAGAGGTACTACCCAGAAGGGATGTATGTTGACGAGGATGGTCAACTCTCATGGTTTAATGCAGGTGTCAGAGTTGGAGTTGGGATAGGCCTTGGGATGTGCCTTGGTGTAGGCATTGGAGTTGGATTACTCATGCGTTCGTATCAAGCAACAACGAGTAATCTTCGTAGGAGGTTTCTCTGATCATCATCACTTACCACCATCAACTAAAAACCCCACTTAGACACGTGGAGATCCTAAGAAGAATCATGACATAGTAAAGATAGAATTTTGGTAGATAGAGATGTATAGAGCTTTTGGTTTTCAGCGGTTTGTTTCCCCTCTTTTGCGTATATATAATCGGCTCTGTTCATATACTTTTAGTAGCACACGAGCGAGTTCCAATCTTCCCTTAGTCATGTGTTTTTTTTCTTTTTCTTTTTCTTTCTCAAGTCTGTGTCTATGTCGTTGCTCTTGTGTAGAAAGAGATTTCGTGTTCTTGTTGTTGTTAACTCTGGAGTTTGTCCTTTGGTGTGGCATAGGGAGTGTACATGTTTCACCTGTAACTTGGTTTGCGTTTTGTCAGTCAATGGCATCATAATTAAATAAAAACTTTACGGAAACGCAGTCGTTTTATCTTCACGCTAACGGTGTCGTATTAGGGCGAGCATCAGCATCGGAAGTTTGGACCAAATAAATATGCCTTTCAATTTGTTTAAAATTGCACTTGAAGCTCTTAACTTATGATAGATGCAATTTAGCCCCTTAGATTTATCAGAGTTACAAAATTGAACCCTAAATCAATTATGTTCCCAAAATCAAAATTTCACTCCTCGAGAGTAGGGAGAAGAAGAAGAAGGAGATGAGCAAGATCCGTTCGTCTGCGACAATGCCACATCGCGACCAGCCGTCACCGGCGTCGCCTCACGTCGTCACACTCAACTGTATCGAAGATTGTGCGCTTGAGCAGGACTCCCTGGCCGGCGTTGCTGGTGTCGAATACGTCCCTCTCAGTCGCATCGCCGATGGTAAGATCGAGTCCGCCACCGCAGTTCTCCTCCATTCCCTCGCATACCTTCCACGTGCAGCTCAACGCCGACTCCGTCCTCACCAGCTCATTCTGTGCCTTGGCTCTGCTGATCGCGCTGTCGATTCCACACTCGCCGCCGACCTAGGTCTCCGACTTGTCCATGTAGATACTTCCCGAGCCGAGGAAATCGCAGATACAGTCATGGCGCTTATCCTTGGACTCCTTCGACGGACGCATTTACTCTCTCGCCACGCGCTTTCTGCATCTGGATGGCTCGGATCGCTTCAGCCGCTTTGCCGAGGAATGAGACGGTGTCGTGGTATGGTTTTGGGTATAGTTGGCAGATCTGTATCCGCTCGATATTTGGCTAGCAGAAGCTTGGCCTTCAAGATGAGTGTGCTCTACTTTGATGTCCCAGAGGTACGTATCTTCGCAATGTCGATGGAGATGCCAATAGAGAGTGTTGTTATTAGGATGATACTCTTTGTTTCTTTATAATGAATATAATTGTGGAACGGTTTAGAGGTGTTTCGCTCCTACATGCCTAATCTGCATATTACGAATATGCTATTCATTCAAGTTCCTCTCGCTTGGATTGTTGTCAATAGTTTGTGTTTGCATTTGTCCAGGGAGATGAAGAGCGAATCAGGCCCTCGAGATTCCCACGTGCAGCGCGAAGAATGGATACATTAAATGATCTACTAGCAGCAAGTGATGTCATTTCGCTTCACTGTGCATTAACAAATGACACGGTTCAGATCCTCAATGCAGAGTGTTTGCAGCATATAAAACCTGGTATGAGTTTTCTTCTCTGGTAGTCAAACTGATGTTCGGTTCTCCTTGTTATGTATATTGAAGATGGTGGACTTTCTGCTTTCTCTCATTCCCTTTAGTTCCGGTTGATTTTATATGATAGGGGCTTTTCTTGTAAATACTGGAAGCTGCCAGCTGTTGGATGATTGTGCTGTGAAACAACTTCTAATTGATGGCACTATAGCTGGCTGCGCCCTTGACGGTGCTGAAGGTCCACAATGGATGGAAGCATGGGTATCAATTTCTTTTTCGTTGACTCAACTTCGTATTTGTGCCTGCCTATTCTCTTGTTGCATCATCTTCTCTCTTTATGTTGTTTACCCTGCATTATTACATCTTGTTTTAATTGCAGGTGAAGGAAATGCCAAATGTGTTAATACTACCTCGTAGTGCAGACTACAGTGAGGAAGTATGGATGGAAATAAGGGAGAAGGCCATCTCTATCTTGCATTCGTTCTTCTTAGATGGTGTAATACCAAGTAACACCGTTTCTGATGAGGAAGTTGAGGAAAGTGAAGCAAGTGAAGAAGAAGAAGAACAATCACCCATCAAACATGAGAAATTAGCAATAGTGGAATCGACCAGTAGGCAACCGGGAGAAAGTACTCTCACCAGCGCTGAGGTCGTTCGTAGAGAGGCTAGTGAATTAAAGGAATCTCTGAGCCCTGGTCAGCAACACGTTTCTCAAAATACTGCAGTAAAATCTGAAGTAAGACGTAGCAGATCCGGTAAGAAAGCCAAAAAGAGACATTCACAGCAAAAATACATGCAAAAAGCGGAGGGTTCCTCAGGGTTACATGAAGAAAGTACTTCGCGAAGAGACGATATTGCTATGAGTGACACGGAAGAAGTATTGAGTTCCAGTTCTAGATGTGCTTCTCCTGAAGATTCCAGAAATAGGAAAACACCTCTTGAGGCAATGCAAGAGTCTTCCCCAAATCAGCTTGTAATGTCAAGTAAGAAGTTCATTGGAAAGTCGAGTGAGCTTCTGAAAGATGGATATGTAGTAGCCTTGTATGCAAAAGATCTCTCGGGCCTCCATGTTTCCAGGCAAAGAACGAAAAACGGTGGTTGGTTCCTCGATACGTTGTCCAATGTATCCAAACGGGATCCTGCTGCACAATTCATTATTGCATACAGAAACAAGGTAAACCTTTCTCTCTCTCTTCCTTTTCCTTAATCATACTTGCCATGCCTTGTTAAAAGTGGTTGGGTGAAGAGCATGTGCCTCTTGTTGCTCCATGAGCAAAGCCCATTTACAAAAAAGCTAAAATATTCTTATGAATGGCTAATTGATTTTGGTGCATGAACTTGCTTTCCAGGACACTGTTGGTCTGAGATCATTTGCTGCTGGTGGGAAGTTACTGCAGGTACCTCTTACATTACAGAGTGTTACTTCCATTGATCACTCGAAAGTGCTCTTGTGGAAACTAAAAGTGGTTGTGTGTGTGCAGATCAATCGAAGGATGGAGTTTGTGTTTGCTAGCCATAGTTTTGACGTGTGGGAGAGTTGGAGTCTAGAAGGTTCTCTGGACGAATGCCGGCTTGTTAACTGCAGGAATTCCTCGGTAAGTCTCTGACCTAGTACAAAAACGCCCGAAAAGGAAAAACCCCAATTCTTGGGAAAAAGGACTGATTTGTGTAAATGTTAAAACAATGTTGCAGGCGGTGTTGGACGTGCGTGTGGAGATATTGGCAATGGTAGGAGATGATGGTATCACACGTTGGATTGATTAGAAAAAGAAATAGGGTCTCTCCAGTTGTGAGTTTCTCTCTTTTCTTTCTTTTAGTTACTTTTTTACATTCTTAGGATTCACAGACCAAAACAAGCACCCATTTTTGTGTGTTCCTTCCAAAAACGGTGTCGTGTGTTGTCTAGTTGGTATCAACCAACTTATCTCTGTAATCATTGTTTATTCTCTCAGTTTGTAGAAACATCTGATGAGCTTGTCTAAGAGAGAGAATTTTGTTGTTTGTTTTTGGGTCTGGTCGTGATGAACTAAGAGAGACTTGTGTGGTTTGGTTAGTATTTTTGAAATAGATTTGTGTGTTTGCTGCGTCGTCTGTGTTCCCGAAACCATCTTTACGGAATCAAAACCAGCTCTGTATGTCACAAATATTATTACTGCCTGGTTACGATCGTTATCCACGTGGCTCGTCATCTGCCGTGGATTAAAAATTTATGCGTGGCGTCAAAGTCCACATGGCCTCTAGTTGTTAGTCCCACGCTCTGAACCAGAGCAACCGGCTCCTTACACGTGTTCGGCTTAAATCAATTTAATATCTCAAATTACGCTTGTACCCTTGTCTGCTTCTCCAAGCCGGCGGCATATAACAGCATCAGCTCCTCTGTTTCAAACAGTTATATGGTGACGATAGTAAAATCCTAGTGAAGCTCATTGTTATCCCTACGAATATGAATTTAGCTGGTTTCAACACTCTTACCCACACCCAAACGGCAACGACGATACCAGTGACCGCAAGGAAAAATATGATGTCGTTTTCTGAGGATCCGACGAAGAAGATTAGAAAGCCGTACACAATCACCAAGTCTAGGGAGAACTGGACGGAGCAAGAACACGACAAGTTCGTTGAAGCTCTCCATTTGTATGCTTTAACGGATTCTACCTCCCTCTCTGCCTTCTTTTATCTGACTAAAATCCCATATGAAATCTTTTATCTGATCATTCCTGTCAATTTTGATTACAGATTTGACCGGGATTGGAAGAAGATCGAGGCCTTTGTTGGATCCAAAACGGTGATCCAGGTAATTCAAGATTCGATTTATACGATTTGAGTTGTCTCTGTACTGTAACTACATTGATGAAACAGTAGTTTCTTGAACTCTCTGTTCTGCGTTGGATTATGATGATTGATGCAGTATTATTGGTTTGGTAGATACGAAGCCACGCACAAAAATACTTTCTCAAAGTTCAGAAGAATGGGACTAACGAACATCTCCCACCTCCTCGACCAAAGAGGAAAGCCAATCATCCTTATCCACAGAAGGCTCCTAAATCTGGTAAACTTTCATCTCTCTCCTACTTTACCTTTTTGTTGTTGTCTTTCTAGTCGTCTCAAGTCTTTTATCTCAACCTCTCTCATGCTTGTGTTTTTGCTGCAGTTGCTCTTACATCGTCCAACGCATTGCTTCAGCATGACTACTTATACAACACTAATTCACGGCCAGTGATTAGTAGCACTCCTAAGCATGGATTAGTGCGTTGCACGCCAAATTCAGTGATTAAAGGTACTCTATGTTGCTTGTTTTTTTGCTGTGGATTGGTGTTAGTAACCTGAAGCTATGTTTGTTTGTTAAGTTGATAATAATGTGGGGTAACGAATTTGGGATTGTAGAGGAACTGGGAGTCACAGAGAACTGTTGCAGTACTAGTACTAGTAGAGATAAGCAGAGAACTCGAACCCTTACAGAGAAAAATGACCAAGAAAGTTGTGGGAAGCCACATAGAGGTAAACGATTCTTACTTTGCACATATCTAACACAAGATTCGCTCTTTTCGATGTATACTTACTGACTATGACTTTGTTTGTTTGTTTGGTGTTGTTGTTTTTTCAACACAGTGATGCCTAATTTTGCTGAAGTTTACAGCTTCATAGGAAGTGTATTTGATCCTAAAACAACAGGTCATGTCCAAAGATTAAAGCAAATGGATCCAATAAACCTAGAAACGGTATGTTAATCACAAACTCTCTGCTCGGGAACTTGTCTGGAATCGAAAAGTTTCGTTAAGACTGTTTTTGTTCATTAGGTCCTCTTACTGATGAGAAATTTGTCTGTAAACCTGAGGAGTCCTGAGTTTGAAGAACAAGTAAGTGTTAATCATTTTTGACTCTTGAGAACTGCGATTGAGAAGTAACAAATTTTCGTATGAGCTTACGGTATGATTGCTATGTTTTATGCAGCGGAAGTTGATATCATCATACAACGCCAAATAGAGATTTAAGTAGAATGAGAAGAAAGAGAAGAGACCATTACTCTATCCAGTGGTATTAGGCTCAGTGTCTAGAGTCTCATGTCGAGCTCACATTACCTGAGACTATATGACTAGACCAAAAGATTGAGGCGGTTGTACATAAAAGTCACATCATAGTAGACATATCATAAAAGTCCGTGTAGAAAGGCAGACACTAGCGTTTGTTTTTGTAATATTCAATTGTTACTTTAGTTTTTTTATACGGAATGGACTACGGCATTACTGGTTTCATCCCTACTTGAAGACTACGGACGGAAGACCAGCTGAAGCTTGGTGGTTATTTATTTAAGGGGATAGCTGATCGAATAGGTTACGTGCCTGAACATGTATGTTTATATGCTAAAACACATACTTCAACATAGTATAAGTAATTCCCACACACAAGGAAAAAGTTTTTGGTACTCCACATAACTCATTACTTTTCTATATTAGGTAAAATAAAAAAACTTCATATAAACTTCATATAAACTTCATATAAACTTCATATAAACTTCATATAAAGTTTTTTTTTCATATAAAGTTGTAGAAGAGAAAAAAGTTTTTTTTTTTAATATAGCTCACTCTTACTCCATTAAAATATCGAAACTACAAAACGAGAGGGGATAACAAACCACCATCGACCGAAGGAAGACTTTATATGAAGTCATGCAACATCGGGAGGTCGGTCCAACAACGACAAATGAAAAAATAATGCTGAGATATTAAATTAAAAAGACACGACACACTCTATTGGAGACTTAAAAAGTCTGACAACGAGAGAGAAAATAAAATTAATAGTAAACCACAAATTAATAATTAATTTATTATTAATTAACGACACATTAGTAGTTACGGTTCACTGCACGGTTTACTGCAATTGTACCAATATATTCGACACGGTGAAATCGCAGATCAACGACAAATGAATGATCTACGATTTCACCGTGTGGAATATACTACTAATGTGTATGTAAACCACAAATTAAGATTATTGGTACAATTGCAGTGAACCGTACCCTTATCATAACCAGACCACCCCCAAGTCCCAACGGCTATCGAGATCGTGGTATTTACCCAAAAACTCCTCGAAACTTTTTCAAAAAGACTTGTTTAATTTCCACTTTCCTAAAAGGGTAATCTCGACATTTAATAGTAACCTTCTCTCACCGTCACCCACTGAGACAGGAAACTCAAAAAGACAGCTCATTCAATACAGATCACTCCAATCAAAACCCTTCTTTCTTTTTAATTCCTTCCTTTTTTTTTTGATTTATCTATTTGTTGTTGTGTTAATAGTACGAATCTTTAGATTGGTTGTTCTTCCTCGATTCAACACTTGATGCGGTGAAGCACATGTTTTGGCCGGAAAGTTTTTTTTAGTTATCTCCGGCACATGTAATGCGAAGTAACCGGAAGAATCTATAAACTAAAAAAAGTGAAAGTAGTAGTACGATGTCGGTGTACGATGCTGCTTTCCTCAATACTGAGCTTTCGAAACCGACATCGATCTTTGGTCTCCGGCTATGGGTTGTCATCGGAATCTTACTCGGATCTCTTATTGTCATTGCTCTCTTCCTTCTCTCCCTCTGTCTAACTTCTCGCCGGAAGAATCGAAAGCCGCGTCACGATTTCGCTTCCGCCGCAGTAGCCACGCCGCCGATTTCCAAGGAGATCAAGGAGATTGTTCCGGCGCAGACGCAGCCTGTTCCGGCGGAGATCCAGGTCGATATAGGGAAGATCGAGCATCGAGTGGTGTTTTCAGATCGAGTGTCGAGTGGTGAGAGTAGAGGAACGGCTAGTGCTAGCGAAACGGCGTCGTATTCCGGCAGTGGGAATTGTGGGCCGGAGGTTTCGCATCTTGGATGGGGGAGATGGTATACTCTCAGAGAGCTTGAAGCGGCCACGAATGGGCTTTGTGAAGAGAATGTTATCGGAGAAGGTGGTTATGGGATTGTCTACCGTGGCGTTTTAACTGATGGAACCAAAGTCGCCGTCAAGAACTTGCTTAACAATAGGTACTGTTTCGATTTTTGATTCTAAAGATCCATCCTTTACGTATTTTTAGATAAGGGTTTTAGGGTTTCATCATAAAGTTTGATTCTGTATTACTCGTTTCTAGATTGGGGTTTTTGGTTTTACCAATGGTGGATTTTGCAATGTTGCGTAATTAGGGAATTTTATTTGTAGTCTGCCTCTGTATTGAAGTTTGTGTCTGATTCTATACTTTATCCTGTAATGTGCTTAGATCCATTGAGGTAAGATGCCTCTGGATTTTTTTTTTATATGTAGAGAGCAGAGGTAGGTATGAGGGTTTAAGAGTGATCGCAATCAGAGTCCTTCTCTTATTTAACTGCAATGTTGTGGTCCTGATCAAGAGTTGTTATTATTGAATTTTGATGTAATGTATAGATTATGTCAGGGTCACATGTGTGTAACGTCTTTACTAATAATAGACTATGCTTGTGGATTTTGATCTTTATGATCTGTAAGATTTGTTGTTGGTGTTGTCCTTTAATTGCTAGGGGTCAAGCAGAGAAGGAATTCAAAGTAGAAGTGGAAGTAATTGGGCGTGTACGGCACAAGAATCTCGTTAGGCTTTTAGGGTATTGCGTCGAAGGTGCATACAGGTAAACTACCCCTGTTGGTGTTTTGCTTTCCGGTATTACAAAAAGCAATGTTGTGATCTAATGTCGGGTTCTTTGCTACAGGATGCTCGTGTATGACTTTGTCGATAATGGTAACTTGGAGCAATGGATTCACGGTGATGTTGGCGATGTCAGCCCTCTAACTTGGGATATCCGTATGAATGTTATACTCGGGATGGCAAAAGGGTATTAATCCTAGAATAGCTTTTGATTTGTGTCCTCTATGTTTATAAGCTACATATAGTTGTATGTAAAACCTTTGTTATATCTGCAGATTGGCGTATCTACACGAGGGTCTTGAACCAAAGGTTGTTCATAGAGATATAAAATCAAGCAACATCTTGCTTGATCGCCAATGGAATGCAAAGGTTTCGGATTTTGGACTTGCTAAGCTCTTGGGTTCCGAGAGCAGTTATGTTACTACCCGTGTGATGGGAACTTTCGGGTAAACTCTTAAACTCATTCACTCTCTCCTCCCCATACAAGCTGTAGGAATCTTTGGAAATAACTTTAACTTGGTGGGGTTTATTTGTTTAGTTATGTAGCACCAGAATATGCTTGCACCGGAATGTTAAACGAGAAGAGTGATATCTACAGCTTGGGAATATTAATCATGGAGTTAATCACAGGAAGAAACCCGGTTGATTATAGTCGCCCTCAAGGAGAGGTATTTAGCTATTCATGGCTGCACCGGAACATTAAACCCTGCTTGATCGACTTCATCTATGCTTTTGTTAATTTGTTTATGATGTGTTTTTGTGGTTTTAGACGAATCTAGTGGATTGGCTGAAATCAATGGTAGGGAACCGAAGATCAGAAGAAGTAGTTGATCCGAAAATACCCGAACCACCATCCTCAAAGGCTCTTAAACGAGTGTTGCTCGTAGCTTTGCGTTGCGTAGATCCTGATGCAAACAAGAGACCTAAAATGGGTCATATCATACACATGCTTGAAGCTGAAGATCTACTCTTTCGAGATGTATATATACAAGTCATTTTTTCCCTTTTCATTTTTTACATCTCTTTACGAGTTTGAAAGATGTCTGACTGAAGCTTGGATGATATATTCGCAGGAACGACGAACGACAAGGGACCATGGAAGCCGCGAGAGACAAGAGACAGCTGTGGTTGCTGCGGCGGGTAGTGAAAGTGGTGAGAGCGCTTCACGGCAACATCAGCAAAAGCTGAGGTGAAAAAAGAGTCAACTAAGGTTAAGTGACTTTCCATTTCACACGGCCATTATATTTCAATTTTTTTCCCGGTATATTATTGTCTCACTTACCTAATATTTTCATTCTTTGGCTCTTCGAGTCTTCTTTTGGCCTTACGGAATTAACTTTCTTCTTCTTTGTAACCCTTTTGTCAACGAACGATCACATTCACATGTCATTATAAGTTATTTATATGTAATGTAATGTTTGGACTTTGGACCCGACCTCGAAGCTATGTTCGGCCCCTAGCATAATAAGCAGGGGATTGGTCGATGGATTGAACTTATCGCTTTAGAACCGGTATGGGGCAAAATGGACCCACAAAAGGACTCTTTAAGCTCACGTGATTGATTGTGTTTCCACACAAATAATCTAAAATTATCTCCACCATGGATAGAACAAGTTGTGATTATCATCAATCTTGAAATTTTCCAAGTTGCAAGAATTTGAAAGCAGCAGGGTCGAATATTAAATTTACAATCAAAGTTGGATAACTTGCTTGTCTTCAAAACACAATATAAGTACACACTTGTCATCGACCGACGACCGGATTCTCTTCTCGTGTAGGAGGAAAACGTAAACTTAGAGGCAACTACTTTTCTATATGAAAAAAAAAGTTACGAAAAATAACATTACTAAATCACTGATATACATTTCTCCAAAGTCATTCCGTTTTGTAATACTTTGCTATTTCTTGAAGAAAACTAAACCACCCCAACAAAGCTTTTTTTGTGGGAGGAGAAAGAGTAAAATATGTGTATGTATTGCGTACACAAACGTCGATATATATATATATACATGCACCATCTGATAATTGACAACAATAAATATTAATAAATTTATCGTCACTAACGAAAAAAATAGTAATGTTTATAGCACATTATATATACCTTGTTTGATTAAAACATATATGTACAGTAACAGTACTAGCATTAAATCATAAATCTAACAGCAGAGTTATGTAACGTCTACGTGACATGAGAGATATTTTCATTTGGTTTTAAGATGATGTCACTTACAAAAAACATGTATATCTATCTTTTCCAATGGGATACTTAGCTAGTAATTAATTACTTTTTGGAAAAGAAAAGTCAGTATAGAAAATCATTTGATTAAAAGAAAATACCCACTAGAGCCTACCTATACTAAAAATAATTGAATGATTGAGAGAATACAAAACTAAACGATCAGCAAATTCTGAGCCGTTAGATCCGCTGGCTAGAATTGACTTTTTCCTCTGGTGTACAGTAACTAAAACAAAATAACAAGTAGGCCCGAATTGACCAAACACATCGTAGCCGTACACGCATTGATCTGTCATTTGAGTGTTTCCGTCACAGCCCCGTAACTGGAACCTAGTCTCCTATCATCCCACACATTCGTCCGTCCGTCTACCACCAAAATCAACGTCAATAAAAACCTAATTTAATATTTTATTATTATATTTATCAATTTTTAGTTTGCTTTTGTTTGGTGTTATCTGTAGAAAAATAAGGCAACTTTGTGTTTGGTCCATATATGAATGAATACATGAACAACGCGTTTCAGTAAAACCTATCTATCTATCTTTCCTGGAAATTTCTGTATCCGCAAAAAAGTATAGTCTTTTGATTTGTCGGTAAGAACAAACACTGATCCTTGTCGCACTTTTCTTGTACTATTAATTAAGATTTGTATCTCTCTGACACGTCTCTTTTGATTCCCTTTTTTTTTTTTTTCTTCTTCTTCTTTTAATTCTCTCCGTCTCTTCAGAAACTTCTATCAGGCGAATTCGAGTTTCATAGTTTTGGAGTTACCGGTGTAGTTTTTGTCCAGCGATTCCATCTCTTTAGGTGAGCTTTATTTACTTATTTATTAGTCTGTTTGCCTTCATAGTTTTGTCTGCGCTTCATGTTGTGTCTGTGATTATCTTGTGTTTGGATTTGATGTCTTTCATCTCTTTCCTATGTGAATTTCGACATGGGTTAATCGGATTCTTGATTTTAAGATCTGGGTTTTGCTTTATATACCCGTAAGTTGGAGATAGTTGTAGCTTCTTAAGGTTGAATCTTGGATCTATTTGATTTGAAAGATTTTTAGATCTTGGAACAATTAAATTATTATTGGTTGACTTTTTTTTGTATGAGTTCTAAATTTTAACTGAAGAACATGATTTGATGTTGCTTGTGTTTCTTTGTTTTTTTTTTTTAAGATCTGTTGAGAAGAGATGGACCATACTTTGATAATCCAAAAGACGAGAGAAAGTGTTTTTAAAGAACATTTGATCTTTGTATTTGGATCTAGTAGTAGTATGGATCCTGAATACAATCAAAGTAATGATCTTTTTGTATTTGGATCTTGTAGTAGTATGAATCCAGAATATATTCAAAGGAATTTTCTTTTTTTGTTTTATGGTATGTGACAATTGATATGCTATCTTTCTTCTTCTTTCTTCTGTTTTTTTTTGTTTTCAGTTGAAACTTTACAAAAATGGCTCGTCCACAAGACCTTCCACGGGGTTTCTTCCCTTTTGGAAACCCGTTCAAGAATCTATCTTCAAAGAACTCGGTACTGCCCTCAAAGCTTCTCTCACTCTTGAACAATTTTGAGACGAACTTAGCATCCTCTGTTAGAAACCTTGTCCCTAAGGAAAAGACCCAAATCCTTACTGTTTCATGGATGAAACTAGCCATGGAATCTCTTTGCGAGACACATAACAGTATCAAGACCCTTATAACCGATCTTGAGCTTCCTGTATCAGATTGGGAGGATAAGTGGGTTGATGTCTATCTTGACATCAGTGTGAAGCTTCTTGATCTCTGCAATGCCTTTAGTTCTGAGCTAACCCGTCTCAACCAAGGCCATCTTCTGCTCCAGTTTGCTTTGCATAACTTAGAGGCAAACTCTCCTCAGAATCTGTCGAAAGCCCAATCATCACTAGACAGCTGGAAGAAACATATTGGTTCCAAGAACCCGAGAATCGAAAACTGCCGTGCAATCATGAGCAGTCTTGTTCAAACCTTGAACCTCCCCAAGGTGAAAAACTCGGCCAAAGGAAAAGTCTTGATGCGGGCTCTATACGGTGTGAAGGTTAAGACCTTATACATCAGTGGTGTATTTGCTGCAGCGTTCTCAGGTTCATCGCAGATTCTGATGTACCTTACAGTCTCAAACGAGCTTCCATGGGCACAACCCTTCATGGAAATGCAGAACACCATGAACGCAGAAATCAAGAACATTTTCTTATCAGAGGGGCTAACGGTTCTGAAAGAGCTCGAGGCAGTTGATTCAGGTGTTCAGAAGCTTTACCCTGCGATCCAACAAGGGTCAGTAGATCCCATTTCGCTGCAACCGTTGAAGGACTCGGTCACAGCATTATCGGATGGGCTAGATCTTGTTTCGAAAGAAGTGGATTGTTTCTTCAAGATTCTGTTATCGGGGCGAGACACATTACTGGAGAACCTCAGGTCGATGGGCGCATCAACCATGTTGGCAACATCACCAAGAAAGGCTGCCGGAAAAAAGTTCTGATAAACTGTGATTGTTGTGTGTACAGATGGTCTAACTTTAAGTGTTCCATCTTGGTATTGGATGTATTGTCATTAGGGGTTTGTGATATTGTAGTCGTTTGTATGAGATGCTTTGAAGAAAGTACTATTTGTATAAGTAAAGGTATTATAAAACTTATCTATAAAACTCTATAATATGCACATCTTGAAGCCATCCAGATCCAAACATATATTAACTCCTATTATAACCATAAGTTAGGTCAGAATCGTATGGTGAAAATTTCGATGAGAGTGCTAAATACGTTTTTTTGGTTTGAATTATCCGGTTCGGTTAGGTTTGATATCTTTTCTTTTTGGATTTGAGTAGTCCGGTTAAAAAGCACATTGACTTATAGACCAAAATCAAGTCGTCGTCGTCCTCCTCAAAAGAAAAAGCAATGGCGTGAGTTGATTTTCACTCACGGGTCATACGAGAAAACTCGTCTTCTTCTTCTTCTTCCTCTCAATTTCTCATCAAAGGATTCACACTTTCACACGTTTTTTTCTTGTTCCTCTTTTTAAACCCCACAAACAAACAACCCTCAACACGCTATAATCTTTTCTTCCAACTCCTCTTTTTTCTACTTATTCCCGCGTTATTTATAGTATAGCTCTTTGTTTTGATCTCATTACCTCAATTCAGTATCTGTTGGAAGAAAGAGAGAGATATGTCGACGGAGGCATACTTCGGTGATGACAGCAACAGAGGGGTGAGTATCATTGGTGGTCGTTATGTTCAGTATAATGTGTATGGCAATCTCTTCGAAGTTTCTAAAAAGTATGTTCCTCCTCTTCGTCCTATCGGCAGAGGCGCTTCTGGCATCGTCTGGTCAGTCTTTTTCTTTTTATATGTCTTGAGTTTGAAGGATCGATCATTTCTTGATCTCTATGTATAATTTTCTGAATTAGTGCTGCATGGAATTCGGAGACGGGTGAGGAAGTGGCGATCAAGAAGATTGGTAATGCATTTGGCAACATCATCGACGCTAAGAGAACTTTGAGAGAGATTAAGCTTCTTAAGCATATGGATCATGACAATGTAAGCTTTGTATTATCCTCCAAACGTTTTTTTTTCTTGTAGATGATGATGATCTGGTTGCGGAGTGATGATATTTCATCTCACAGGTCATTGCCATTAAAGACATAATACGACCACCGCAGCGAGACAACTTCAATGATGTTCACATTGTCTTTGAGTTAATGGACACTGGTCTTCATCACATTATTCGCTCAAACCAACCGTTGACCGATGATCATTCACGGGTACACACATAAACCTCTCTGCATGTGTTATTCTCTTTTGTTCGAACGCTCTCAGGTTTATTTATTATCGTAGATTCCATTTTTGTGCAGTTCTTCCTGTATCAGTTGTTGCGAGGACTCAAGTATGTGCATTCAGCCAATGCGTTGCATCGTGATTTAAAACCGAGTAACTTGCTCCTGAATGCAAACTGTGACCTCAAGATTGGGGATTTTGGACTCGCAAGGACTAATTCAGAGACAAACTTCATGACAGAATATGTTGTTACACGTTGGTACCGAGCTCCAGAGTTGCTCCTCAATTGCTCAGAGTACACTGCAGCTATCGATATTTGGTCTGTTGGTTGTATACTCGGTGAAACGATGACCAGGGAGCCATTGTTTCCGGGCAGCGATTATATTCAGCAGCTTAGACTCATCACTGAGGTAATTTTTTACTTTCATCACTTGTAACTTGTAAGGACCACAAAAAGGAAACTTTCATAATCAATATTGAACCATCTTGTTACTCTGTTTGTTCTGTTTTTCTTATTTGAAGATCCATAAACAAACTCATATTTGGTATATCTTTTTCAATACACAGCTTATAGATAGGTTCACCAGATGATTCAAGCCTAGGTTTCTTAAGAAACGACAACGCTAGACGATACGTAAGACAGCTTCCACAGTATCCAAGACAAAACTTTGCCGCTAGATTCCCAAACATGTCGGTTAATGCAGTTGATTTGCTGCAGAAAATGCTCGTCTTTGACCCAAGCAAACGGATTACAGGTAAAGAAGGAAAGCCTTTACATGTTTCTTTCTCTTTAGATGATTGCGTTTCGTGATAGTTTTGAGTCTTTTTTGCTGAGTTGCAGTTGACGAAGCTCTGTGCC
>NC_025698.1:231224-255135 GCF_000633955.1 Camelina sativa | reverse complement strand
AAACATATCACACTGTCACGAATATGAAGTAGGTTATGGTATGGCTAAAACAAGGGAGTAGGTTAATGGGTTTACCTAAAGATATGTGGTATATTTTTTTTCTCTTTAATTTAAAATTTACTCGTGAACAGTTGAATGTACCTTACCTAACTTATCGGTTTATTATGGAAAGTCATACTATTAACAGTTAGAAACATAATTAAAATCAAGTATAATCAAACATAACAAAATAAAATCAAGTCTTACCAAAACAAATCAAAAAAAAAAAATCAAGTAATTACCAAAAAAAAAGCATTGATCATTCGAATATAGTAGATTTGACCGGTACTAATCGATAGAGTCAAATATTTTCATGCCATTTCTATATTTGTAAGTAAATAGATAATTACATTCCTATAATCTAATCAAATTTTATTCTTATTCTCTTAATAAGAAAAGATAAAAAATAATGGTTGACACGAATAAGGACTCAATCACGACGAAATATCAAAATCGTTTCATCTTTTTATAGAGTCTCCTCTCTGAAACCTCTCTCCCTCAGTGTGACTCATCACCACCACAACGACAAAATAAAAACAAAAACCAAATAAAACGGCGTAGTTTTGGTAAAGGCTTCTTCGTCGTTGTTCTCATTCGCCGGAAAAAGTTTTTGTTTTTTTTTTCCGCCATGGGAGACGAGAAGAAAGATCAAAAGCTTTCTTCTTACTTGAAAGCTAAAACCTTTACACATTTTTCATTCTATTGGCTAACGTCGAAGCTAATCTTGTTAACCCTAGCCATTCTTTTCTCTGTTCAGTTCGTTTTCTACCCTCTCAATTTAATCTCCTCTTCTTATCAACCAGTCGGATCTCTCATCAAATTCTCTGTTTCACCAGTCGGATCCGGATCCAAACCCGTTCCAAACCCGGAACAGACTGATCTCAAGCACGTCGTTTTCGGAATCGCCGCGTCTGCGAAGCTCTGGAAACACCGTAGAGACTACGTGAAGCTCTGGTGGAAACCAAACGGTGAGATGAACGGCGTCGTTTGGCTAGACAAGCACATTGCCCAAAACGACAACGTCTCGGCCACGTTGCCACCGATCAAAATCTCCTCCGACACGTCGAGATTCAAGTATAAGTACCCGAATGGTCTCCGGTCGGCGATCAGAATCACGAGAATCGTCTCGGAGACGGTGAGGCTTTTGAACGGAACAGAGTCTGAGAAAAACGTGAGGTGGATTGTGATGGGAGACGACGACACTGTGTTTTTCCCGGAAAATCTCGTCAAGGTTTTGAGAAAGTACGATCACAAACAGTTCTATTACATCGGAAGCCCGTCGGAGAGTCATATACAGAACCTCAAGTTCTCTTACGGGATGGCTTACGGAGGAGGAGGGTTCGCTATTAGCTACCCGTTGGCTAAAGCGTTGGAGAAAATGCAAGATCGTTGTATTCAGAGATATTCGGAGTTGTACGGCTCCGATGATCGGATTCATGCTTGTATGTCGGAGCTCGGTGTTCCTCTTACCAAAGAAGTTGGCTTTCACCAGGTTAGTCCCTCTCTGTTTTTGTTTTGTTTTTTTCTCCTTAAAATTAATAAATAAAAGTTAATACGGGCTTAACTCTAGTATTTTTTTTTTTTTCTTGTTAATTTCCATTGGTGTGTTTGGTCGCAAATATAAATTTATTCATTTTCACATTTGATTTTTTTTTAATTTCCAATCCAAAATCACATCTTCTGTTTTTACTTTTAAGGTACAAGATCTTAGGTAGGTTTTGTTTAGGAAACGTAATAACTTCAAAATGCATTTATTATTTTTAGGCAAAATCTTTTAACTAAAACTGCCAGATTTTCATTAAAGATTCATATTTTTTATCAATTGCGAAAGCTGTTACTATCTACAAATTCATATATACTTTTTGTGAGTTTTAATTCTGATTTTATTTATTTTTGTCGATTTTTTGTTAAGACCTTTATAAATACCACATCACCATAACATAAAATAAAAACATTTTTATAGTGTAGTTTTTAGTAAAATGTATAATATATTTGTGGCGATAATCGCGGCACTCACATAGATCTTAGGCACACATAAGTCATTGCGAGCACTAAAGCGTAATAACTCTCAAGTCAATTAATGTCGTTGGTAGTTACATACGTGTTCATCTTACATTCCTCCGTGCGTTTACATTATTATTCCATTTTAGAAAAAAAATATTGTTTTTTGCTTTGATTTACATTACTCTTTTGTTGTTCCTATGATAGATCTAGGAACATCTAAACCGAAATCTTCTTTCTAATCAAACGATAAAATATCAAATTTATATCGATTTTTGGAATCTCTGTCCCCCCCACTATTTTCTCGATCTTCACTTATCGTTAATAACGTTGATTAGAAAAATTATTATTAAAATATTATTGTGATTCACATTATTGTTTTGATTTGTGTTGTGTATAACAAACAGATTGATTTATACGGGAAGCTTCTGGGCCTGTTATCAGCCCATCCACTGGCTCCTCTAGTATCGATCCACCATCTGGACTTAGTGGATCCAGTATTCCCAAACATGGGGCGAGTCAACGCCATGCAACGTTTCATGGTCTCAGCAAAACTCGATTCAGCGAGCCTCGCGCAGCAGTCAATCTGCTACGACAAGGCGCGCCGATGGACCGTGTCTGTCTCTTGGGGATACACAGTTCAGATCATACGTGGCGTGTTGTCAGCTAAAGAGATGTTGATACCCACGCGCACATTCATCGATTGGTACAAGCGCGCGGAGGAGAAAAGCTATGCTTTCAACACTCGTCCTTTCAGCAAGAACGCGTGTCAGCGTCCGCGTGTGTATTACCTCTCAAACGCGCTTCCTGATTTGGCGTTACACAGAACAGCTAGCGAGTACGTGAGGTGGTATGACATGTGGGATCCTGAATGTGACTGGCATATGTCGGATCCTTCGGAAATCGAACGGGTCATTGTTTATAAGAAACCCGACCCGGATAGATGGAATAGAGATAGGGTTAGTTTTCTTACCTTTACTTGATTTTGAAATTTACTCTTTTTGTTTTATGAAGATGCAAAATTAACCTTATTCTGTGGCTGGTGTAAATTAAATATTTCAGGCTCCTAGAAGAGATTGTTGTAGAGTACTGCCTACGAAGAAGAACGGGACGATGGTGATCGATGTAGGAGCTTGTAAAGATGATGAAATTGTTGAATTCCCTGTGAAGTAGAGACAGTACGTAATCTCCTTTTATTTTATTTTTTAGTTTTATCTCATCTTAACAAATCTCTTATATGAGTTTTCACTTCACACATGTCACATGGCATAGAGAAAAGACAACATTTTTGAAGTCTCGAATTTTATGTAGATGTATATCTTCTTACTTAATAATAATCTCTTTGGTTACCATTTTTATATGTGGGAATCACCGTCATTTAACAACTAATGGGTTTTTTTTAATCCAAAAATATATTATGGATTGTGGGCTTGGCCCACTAATATAGACACAATTTAAAAAGAGACAGTGAGAGAAAGAGCTGGGAAATGACGCGTTGACTCAGTCTCAAACTCGGCCAAACCCAAAGCCAATGAAAGTCATATTAAACTTATTGATTCGTCTGATCACATTCCTAGTTTGCGATAATGGCGATTCGCATTGGGGGTTTCCTTCTCCTTTTCTCTGCTTTCTTCGCTTTCTCCGTCGCTATCTCCTTCTCTCCGGCCGACGAGTACCTCGTAGATTGTGGCTCAGTCGTTGACTCCACCGTCGACAACCGCCGCTTCATCGGCGATGATTCGCCGTCCAACGTAATCCTTTTCTCATCAGAAGGATCCATCATCACTCTTCAATCGGAAAACCCAGCTCCGAACCTTCTTCCTCAGATCTACAAGACGGCAAGGGTTTTCACGCGACAAGCCAAATACGAATTCAACGTCGCCGACAAAGGGACTCTCATGGTACGTCTCCATTTCCATCGCTTCAATTCCTCCAGAATCGATTTCAGTGATGCCCAATTCCACGTCACGGTTAACGGATATGTCGTGCTTAGTAATTTTAGTGGCCATGATGATGACGACGACGACGACTCGCCAGCTAGTTCTGGTCCTAGGGTTAGGGAATTCTTGATTTGGGTCGATGTTGGAAAAGTCGTTATCAGGTTTGTTCCTAGTAAAGATTCCAACTTTGCATTCGTTAATGCTATTGAAGTTATTTCTGCACCTAAAGATTTGATAGCAGACGTAGCAACCTCTGTATCCAATGATGGAACTGAGCAATTCAGTGGCTTAGTTAGACAAGCATTGGAAGTTGTTTACAGAGTCAATGTTGGTGGAAAAAAAGTTACTCCTTTTAATGACACTTTGTGGAGAACTTGGGTTCCTGATGAGACATTCCTCAAAGTCGCTGATGCTTCTCAGAAAGTTTACTTCTCTGGTAGGATCAAGTATAGGCTTGGAGGGGCAACTCGTGAGGTTGGTCCTGATAATGTTTATAACACTGCCCGTGTGGTGAAGAGCAACAGTGGCAGCGTTTCTCGGGTTAATATGACATGGGAGCTTCCAGTGAGCAGTGGCTACAAGTATCTAATCCGGTTGCATTTCTGCGATATAGCTAGTATGTCAATTGGTATGCTATACTTCAACATCTACATCAATGGGAATTTGGCGTATCAAGATTTGGATATCTCAGATGCCACGAATTACGTCTTGGCTTCCCCGTATTACATAGATTTTGTGGTGGATGATGAGTCTTCTGCTTCTTCTTCTTCTTCTTCTTCTTCTTCGGGTTTGATAAGCGTTAGTGTTGGGCCATCTAGTAAGAGTGTTGAACACGCAGTTGATGCCATCTTGAACGGAATTGAGATCATGAAGATGAATAACACAATGGGAAGTCTTGATGGGTTTGTTTCCACGGAAATGATACTTAACCGTTGTCCCAACAGAAGAAACCTTAGCTTGTTTATGTCAATGGTGGCGTTCATGTGTATCTTGCTGAGTGTTTACATTGTGATTCAAAGGAGGAAAGCTAAGGACGGATTCGGCTGGTTAAGGTTATCAGATAATGCACCAGAAGATAACAATTCGAAAACCGCAGATCGAGTTGGATCGGAGTTTGCCGTGAAGCTTTGACAAGTTAAAGCTAATAACTTATTGTCGCGTATTTTCTTCTCGGGTACTACGTTTCAGTTAAGTATCCTCTCTGATTATATTTGTTTTGTTTCATAAGCGTGTTAATGTAATTGTTATATATAGAGAAAGATACGTGGTGTGTATATCTCTGGTGAGACTTGGAGATTGTTGATATATGTATTGAGTTCTTTACACTTCAATCCTCTTTCCCCTTGTTTGGTGTCTCTCCGAGGAATTGATCTCTTTCTGTTTGTATTTATGGGTGGGATTAATTGACTTATAATTCTTAGAAACTTGTTGGAATCGAACCGAAACCAGCCTAGACCAATCAAATCGAAAGGACCCAATTATTATTAATTTCTTTTTTAGGACCCAATTATTTACCTTTAGTATTTAGTTTTTCATATATGGACGGTGGTTTGTGGTTTTGGTGTATATTATATTCATTCACTTAAAAAAACTTTTAGATGTAAATTCGATGCTGAAAGGAATACAAACTGATCGAATAAAACAAGAAAAGAAGTAGTATAAACATAGAAAGTCAAAACATAAGTGTGATGTATGTAATGATGAGGAGAAAGAAAGAATGTGAATTGGGAATGGGCCTGAATCATCTTTTCCTCGTTGGCTTTAAAATTGACATATTTTGTAGACACGCGTGAGATTCGTGGACGGAGGAGACTGTGACACTCGTAAGTCGACATATGCCGCGTGTCTTTTACGCACGTACGTACGCTCGCTCGCGAGCCGACGATCCTACCAAAACCGAACACGGACCAGATTCTTTACAACCATCCAATTTGGGATATATCACATCTTTTTTAGCCCCTCCCCACTTCTAGCCACTTTTCTCTTTTAATAATTATTGCGTCATTAATAGGAAGATTATTAGGTCTCTTGAATAATGGATTTCAACTAAATTCTTACAGGATTTGTTGTTGTTGTTGTTTTGTATGATATGTAAAAATGGTGTTATTCAATATTTTATCTTATATTAGACATAGACATAGACATATACACACAACTAATACTTGATAGTTTAATATTATGTTTTAGAATGTATTTGGACATGTTTTAACAGATCAAGTAACCTAACAGAATATATAATTATCAAACAAGCTAGGAGCAACAAAAGGTAGCATGATCCTTGGCCACTTCCTTAAGTCAACAAATATTTTAATGATCCTACAGGCTCTATCTAAACTTTAAAATCCTACTTTCTCATATACTAAATTGTTTGACGTTATGAGTACACACACAAGAAGATCTAGACTGATCATGCATATATAAATTTTTGTAAAAGTATTAATCAGTACTATATATAGTTGAATATCTTATGACTTATGAGTATTTTTTTAAACACAAGGAATTAATTTAGGTGATAAAATAAAAATAGTTCGATCATGCATGTCTTTATAGTGCGCTAATGCAATTTTGTTACCGTTGCTCAATACAAATTTAAAGCTAATAGTTCGAATCCAACTAAAAAAAGTTTGGTTTGGCGATATTGTTACCATATTACGTACTGTCATTATTTTATATAAATATAATTAACGTACTTTGTACATATATATACCGTATATTCAAACATTGATATACGTTTCTAACCATATCGTATATTCGTTTTTTACGTCATCTCGCCAAGAAAAACAACAAATAGATTTAAAATAATGAAAGAAAACAAAAAACAAGATCCATGGGGAGGAGTCACATGCATGGAGCATGCAACTAGCTTACTTCATCCAATTCCCACTCAAAATTTTCTCTTTATATATACACTTACCCTACCACTCCTTCTCTCAAAACAAGCTAGCTCGATCCTTCTCACTAAAGCGATCGTATCTCTTAAGATCTTTTGATAGAGATAATCTGAGAGAGGAGAGAGAAGATGGAGATCAGCAAAAGCAATAATGGTGGTTCGAACCCATCTGCAGGAGAAGAGTTTAAGGATATGGTCAAGGGAGTGACTAAGTTCCTAATGATGGTGATTTTCCTTGGAATTATCTTGCTTTGGATCATGATGCCAACACTAACCTATCGAAACAAGTGGTTGCCTCTTATGCGTATTAAGTTTGGAACATCAACTTATTTTGGTTCCTCAGGTACGTAATTGTATGATCAATATTTTCCAATATTTAACTGAATCTCTTTTTTTTTTTTTTATGAACTTTAAATAAAATTTGATTCCCTAGCATAAAAAACACCTAGCTAGCTAATACATTTTTTTCAGTAAAAACTACTAATTATATATAAAAGATAAACGAAGCTCTCTTCGTCTATTTTTCCCGGCAAAAGGAAATGAATTTTCATATAACTTTTTTTTTCCTTGGTTTGTACGGCAGGGACGACACTTTTCATGTATATGTTTCCAATGATGGTCGTAGCTTGTTTGGGATGTGTCTATCTTCACTTTAAGAAACGAAAGTCATACCATATCGATAGGTAAACAATTAATCAGTTAACTTTGTGTATAAATTCCATCACTTTTCTTTTATTGCAACTTGTTTCTCTTAATCGAAATAAAGGGAGACGAAGGGAGGAGTGTGGAGTGCACTGAGAAAGCCAATGTTAGTGAAGGGACCATTAGGGATAGTCTCAGTGACTGAGATCACCTTCTTGGCGATGTTTGTGGCTCTTCTTCTTTGGAGCTTTATCATTTATTTGCGCAATAGCTTCGCCACTATCACTCCTCAATCACTCGCCGCACATGGCGAATCTTTGTAAGCAATTCTTTCTATATGTTCTTTGTAATTCAATAGTTTCAATAAATGAATGAAGAGAAGTATACAACTTGGTTAGTAAATGTTTGCAATAATAAATAGTTAAAATTTTGATGAATTATATCTAAGGTGGCAAGCGAAGCTGGAATCAGCGGCGCTAAGGTTGGGGCTGATCGGAAACATATGTTTAGCGTTCTTGTTCTTACCGGTGGCTCGTGGATCATCGTTGTTACCAGCCGTGGGATTAACCTCGGAGTCAAGCATCAAATACCATATTTGGCTCGGACATATGGTCATGGTCCTTTTCACGGTTCATGGTCTTTGTTACATCATTTACTGGGCCTCTATGCATGAAATCTCCCAGGTACTCTGTTTATTACTAAAATTTAATATAAAGCGGTAGGTTCATACTACTACGGTACTACTTATATATGGAACATATTAGATTTTGGCTAGGCCTAAATAAATTCCCACCAAAAAGTCAACGACTCAAAAAAAAAAGTGAATTAAGAATTGTCAACCTCACACTGAATGGAGCAGCTTCCATACGACGCAGTATTCCGGTCAAAATTTGGGTCTTCACATGGCATAAATGTGTAGATAACGCAATTAATTTTGCTGATCCAAAAACAGAATTTAATTGAATCACGCATTTTAAGGTGGTAATTATTTGGATAACTGGTCCTTGTTTTTTTTGTTTTTAATAAAGAAAGCATTTACTAACAATACTCCTTACTCCAGTAAATTAATGTGATAACTCAAATATATTTTCGATTTTTTTTTATAACTAAATGGAATCGAATTTTCCTCTTTTTTTTTTTTTAAGTCTAAAGCGGTATAGTAAAATATAATCTGACGTGGAATATATAACGAATGGCAGATGATCATGTGGGATACGAAAGATATCTCGAATTTAGCGGGAGAGATATCTCTGGTGGCTGGACTAATGATGTGGGTAACCACGTATCCGAACATAAGGAGGAGATTCTTCGAGGTCTTCTTCTATACTCACTATCTCTACATCGTCTTCATGCTCTTCTTCGTCCTCCACGTCGGCATAAGCTTCTCCTTCATCGCTCTCCCTGGTTTCTACATCTTCTTAGTCGATCGTTTCCTTAGGTTCCTTCAGTCACGTGAGAATGTCCGCTTGCTCTCTGCTCGGATTCTTCCTTCCGACACCATCGAGCTCACTTTCTCCAAAAACTCTAGTGAGTTCTTTCATTTAAATTTGTTCAATTCGATGAGTGTGATCACTAGATTAGTTTATCATCAACAAGAGTTTACCCTTTTTGGATGTTATCCAGTTGTAACTAATTTTTTATTATACAGAATTGGCTTATAGCCCGACGAGCATATTGTTTGTGAACATACCGAGCATTTCGAAACTGCAATGGCATCCATTTACTATAACTTCGAGTAGCCAACTCGAACCAGAGAAGCTAAGTGTTGTGATCAAGACCGAAGGCAAATGGTCAACTAAGCTTCACCAGAAGCTTTCTTCTTCTGATCAGATTGACCGACTTGCTGTTTCCGTGGAGGGTCCTTACGGCCCTGCTTCCACCAATTTCTTAAGGTGAGTTATATATTATTCACGTTCTCACATAACTTGATATTCCACTTTTAGGGTATTGGAAACTTGATTGACTTGCATTTCAAGTAACATTGATTTCATAAGTTTTCTTTTTGACATTCTAGGCATGAAGCTTTGGTTATGGTGTGCGGAGGAAGCGGGATAACTCCCTTTATCTCTATTGTTCGTGATTTGATCGCCACAAGCCAAAAACAAACATGCAAAATCCCCAAAATAACTCTGATTTGTGCGTTTAAGAAGTCTTCAGAAATCTCCATGCTCGATCTTCTCTTGCCATTATCCGGTCTCGAGACTGAACTATCCTCCGACATAAACATCAAAATCGAAGCCTATATAACCCGAGAGAAAGAAGCAGGAACCGAAACAACAACTGGCAAAATCAAAACTCTCTGGTTCAAACCAAGTCTTTCAGATCAATCCATCTCATCAATCCTAGGACCAAACTCATGGCTTTGGCTAGGTGGGATTCTCTCATCTTCGTTCTTGATATTCATGATAATTATTGGTATCATCAATAGATATTACATTTACCCGATCGACCACAACACGAACAAGATCTATTCATTGACTTCAAAAACCATCATATATTTCGTGGTCATCTCCGTGTGCATCATGGCGACTTCTAGTGCAGCTATGTTGTGGAACAAGAAGAAGTACGGTAACGTTGAAAATAAACAGGTCCAGAACGTCGATGTTCCATCTCCAACATCTTCTCCTACCTCTTCGGGTTACAATTCCGTGAGAGAAATCGAAAGTACGCCACAGGAGTCGCTCGTGCAACGCACCAATCTTCATTTCGGAGAAAGACCTAATCTCAAGAGTAATATATACATAACCCTCTTTCACCTTCTCTACCTCTTTATTATACATATAACTACAAGTATTGTTATTCTAAACATGTTCTTTTGTTGGTTTTAATTTGTGTGAGCAGAACTTCTACTTGACGTGGAAGGTTCGAGTGTGGGAGTTTTTGTGTGTGGTCCGAAGAAGATGAGACAAAAGGTTGCGGAGATATGTTCCTCTGGTTTGACTGAGAATCTTCATTTTGAATCTATCAGTTTCAGCTGGTGATTGCGTATATAACTATGTTTTACCATGTGTTGTTGAATTTGCTTGAGTTGCAAATCAATAAGGTGGGCCTTGCGATTTGACCTATATTTAATTTGTGTGCTTGTTACCATTTTTCTGTTTTTTTTTTTTTTTTATCCCTTTCTAGGAATATAGTTAGTGTGCAAAAAGACCCCCTTAAAGTTTGGCAATATCCTTTTGTTTGTAATCCTTATGTAACGAAGCATATAGGTCTTGTAAATTGTAAATGTCGAAATATAATAAACTCGTTTTGGGTCATAAGATATGTATTTACCTATACATATTTGTGAGTTAACACTATTTTAAAACTGTGATTTTATCCTATTAAATTTCAGATTTTCTCATTTTAAATGTTTTATTTAAGATCAGTCTTACAAATAAAAAGTCACTTTTCTCGAAACTACTTGGGTTATACACACATACTTGTTAAAAACTTTAAAATAAATTAATATTTGGATATATGTGTAACTCACGCGTCAATGCTATCTGAATGCCTAATTATTGGTTAAAAGGATGAAGAAGAAGTTACGTGAACATAAGAAAAACAAACCGTTTCAATTGACATATCACTAATTAACATAATAAAAATAAAAAGCTAGTTTTAAAGAAAAAAGCTAATAAAAAAATTATTTTATCCAAAAAAAACATTAACTTACGTACTGAAAATTCATGGCTTAATATGTGAAACAAAATAACAAAACTGACTCCAACTAATTAATGTAAAATTCATGAATTTACGTGGGATTTTCCGGATATTCAAAACTCACTACGAAGAATAAAATCATTGACTAAAAAGAAAATAGGAAATATATCTCTACGAATATATATTATTTAGATTACCTTTCGTGACTAAAGGACACGTGAAGATTTGTGTCTCAACACACATCGGCGAAGCAAAGACAGACTCCGGAAGACCTGAACCATAAAGCTCAACGATCTGCTTTCCATTATTTGATAAATACAAGCCCCTAATTATAGAATGGCGTTGACATTAGAAACATGACACACGCTACTTGAGCTCTTCCACGAGTTCAACTTTCTTTCTTTTTTTAATCGATTTTCATATTTTTTGAACATCTACAAACGAGTAGCCTATTTTTTTTTTTTTCAACATTTGGGGTTCTTCCTAATTCGTTTTACCAGAACACTTTTTCTTCTATTATTTTTTAAAATAATAAATCACTTCAAAAGTTACTTAAATGTCATTTTTTATACAAAAGTAATAATATATATTCAAAAGTAATAATATATATTTATATGCTTAATTATTGGATTTTCATTACTGCATTTGTTATAAAATAATAATTAGCATTGGTCTAAATTAATAACACAGACATGTAATTAACAAAAAAACATACTATATATATGGACTCTGTAAAATTCATTGCAATCTCTATTTTGCTTTGTTTTTTCTTCTTATTTCTTGGAATCTCATCTCTTGTGCCATACGATTAGGAGAAATGAATAAAAAAGTGATTGAGAAGGTGATTAAACTCTTAACGGTGGTGATTTTAATGGGAACTACGTTTATTTGGATTATGATGCCAACTTCGACCTATAAGAAAATCTTGTTACTCTCCATTCGTGCCAAGCTCGGTAAATCGATTTACTATGGGAAACCAGGTAAGCCACTCGATATATAATCTTTTTTTATATATACGAATATATGATCAATTACATATGATGAATTCTTTCTTTTATTAGGAGTGAACCTTTTGCTTTACATGTTCCCCATGATTCTACTGGCTTTTCTGGGATGTATCTACCTTCACTTGAAGAAACAAACGACGGTTAACCAATTAAATACGTAATCAAACGCCTTAAGCTAGCTACCAACTGATTGCTCTATGATTAATAGCTTTTAAAATTTTAATTAATTTTAGATTCTTTCTTTTTCGTAAATGTTAAAGCGGAGCGGAGAGAAGAGAGACAAGTTTGGTGTATTGAGAAGACCAATGTTAGTGAAGGGACCATTAGGAATAGTGACAGTGACTGAGGTTATGTTTTTGACAATGTTCATGGCTCATATTCTTTGGAGCTTAACCAATTACATTTACAACACCTTTGTCACTATCACTTCTGAATCAGCAGCACTTGACGAAGAGATCCTGTAAGTTTTATTTATAGATGAATTTTTGTGCATGAACATAAATATTTTTTTGTATATAGCAAAAATATTCATATATAATGATCATATTTGCAGGGCATTTTTTTTATATATGATGAGAATATATAAATCAACTTTTCTGTTTTCACTAAACTACATTATATAGTTGTGCGTCTTAAAATAAGAAGTGACGTATAGTTTTCTCAATCACTCAAAACAATTTGACCTTTTTATAATTTTTTTTTTGTAAAATAACATTGACATGTACTATTAGTTAAGCTATTATATTTGACTTGGCCTTTTGTATTTAATTTGGTTTTGTGGCAAAACTGAAAAGATGGCAAGCGAGACTGGAGTTAATAGCAGTACGGGTAGGTATAGTAGGGGACATATGCTTGGCGTTCTTGTTCTATCCAGTGGCTCGTGGCTCATCGTTGCTGGCTGCAGTGGGGATTACGTCCGAGTCAAGCATCAAGTACCACATATGGCTGGGACACTTGACCATGATCATATTCACCAGCCACGGTCTCTGTTACTTAATCTATTGGATATCCAGAAATCAAATCTCCAAGGTTAGTTAGTATCTTTTTTGGTACGTTATTCATCATTGATATTGTTCTATTATATATGTTACATTAATTAATGCCCTTAAACGTTCGTGGAAATAGATGTTGGAGTGGGACCGGACCGGTGTCTCGAATTTAGCCGGAGCGATATCTCTGGTTGCTGGACTTATGATGTGGGTAACCACGTATCCAAAGATAAGGAGGAGATTCTTCGAAGTCTTCTTCTATACTCATTATCTCTACATCGTTTTCATGCTCTTCTACGTCTTCCACGTCGGCATCTCTCATGCACTGATCCCTTTTCCCGGTTTCTACATCTTCATCGTCGATCGTTTTTTGAGATCTCTCCAGTCGCGTAACAATGTCAAGCTAGTCTCTGCTCGTGTTCTTCCCTGTGACGTCGTTGAGCTCAATTTCTCCAAAAACCCTAGTGAGTTTAACTACTGATCATGATTCCTCTGTTTTTTCCCTTCTTCAATCGATCATAATTCAGTAAATTATATGCTAAAATTGATTGAACAGTGTTGATGTATAGCCCAACAAGTACAATGTTCGTGAACATACCGAGTATTTCGAAGCTTCAGTGGCATCCATTTACGATAACTTCTAGTAGCAAACTCGAACCAGAGACGTTAAGTGTTATGATCAAGAGCCAAGGAAAATGGTCCACTAAGCTTTACGAGATGCTTTCTTCATCATCTTCTTCTGATCAGATAGACCGACTCGCTGTTTCAGTCGAGGGACCCTACGGCCCTAATTCCACTGATTTCCTAAGGTAATTCACTTTAATCCAAAACAGACAAGTTCAACATTCAGTTTCTTACGTCACAAGTAACTTTTAATGCTCTGTCTTTTGTCTTTGCATGTTCGAGAACAGACATGAATCTCTGGTGATGGTGAGTGGAGGCAGTGGCATTACACCGTTTATCTCCATAATCCGCGACCTATTCTACATGAGTTTAACGCACAGATGTAAAACCCCCAAAATGACCCTCATCTGCGCGTTCAAAAACTCTTCAGAGCTCTCCGTGCTCGACCTTATTCTACCAACCACTGGTCTCACCACCGACATCACCTCGTTTGTGGACATCCAGATTAAAGCCTTCGTCACCCGTGAGGAGGAAATATCAGCAAGAGAATCAACTCATCACAATAGGAATACAATCAAAACCCTACGCTTCAAACCAAACGTATCAGACAAACCCATCTCACCAATCCTCGGGCAAAACTCTTGGCTCTGTCTTGCCACCATCTTCTCTTCTTCATTCATAATCTTTATTGTCATCATCGCAATTATCACGAGATATCACATCGACCAAGCCTCGGAAAAGTACACTTCGGCTCATAAGTCGCTCATTTACCTTCTTACAATCTCCATTAGCGTGGTGGCTACTTGTACGGCTGCTATGTTGTGGAGCAAAAAAAGGTCTTATACGAAAAATGACCAATACGTCGGCGATTTCTCTCTGTTGATTATGGAGAGCTCACCGCAGCAATTGCTGTCGCAATCCACCGACATTCATTATGGACAGAGGCCTAATCTTAACAGTAAGTCTATTTCAGATCATACTGCTGTAAATGATTATTTGTCTGTGAGTTCTAACTCTGTTTATTGTGTGAAATAGAGCTTCTAGTTGGTTTAAAGGGTTTGAACGTGGGAGTTCTTGTGTGTGGTCCAAAGAAGATGAGGCAAGAGGTAGCAAAGATATGTTCTTTGGGTTCCGCTGAGAATCTTCAGTTTGAATCTATTAGTTTTAGCTTGTGAATTTTTAAATTCAGATGTCGCTAACAATTAGAAGGCCACAAGCTAAAAAAAAAAAAAAACCTAATTTATACCCAAAAACAAAAATAATTAGTCTTTTTGCAAGATCCGAGAATCGAACCCGCCACAAAGCACTCCTCCACCCAACCCTTAAACCAGTAGAACTATAAGATATTTTTGACAAATGCAGGGCTGAGAAACAAATAACTAGAGGCGAACCGCAAGCACATGCTTTGTGCATTTTTTGTAATTTGATACATCATAAAAATCATATATGAAAGTCATCCCTTAATAACCAGCATATAGATATTTATCTTCTATTTTTTTGGTGAGCCGATCTTATCTTCTATGACGAGAATAACAAGAATTAATGATTTTCTCTGTCGTAAGTGAATGATTAACCTGATTAATATGATTAATCATATACTTATGAAATTAAGATTTTCATATTGTAAACCATATCTCATGTACACTAGCAGCAAATAACAACTACAAATTTGTGCAATTCTAAAAAATATAATTTATTTCATTTTTGAAAAAAATTATCAAAAAACTAAAAGTTGGCATCTCTTTGCATGGTGGATTTGGCGGCAGTCTCATAGCTGGAATTAGTGCCAACAAGCAAAGAATATAGAGCATAAATTGCAATTAGTTTGGACTCTGAAATTGCAGATGCAAAGCCTGAGTAAAAGCATGCTGACATTTTTTTTGCTGCTAGAACTAATTGCAGATGCAATACCTGGTTATGATTAATATGATTAATATGCAAGGCCTGAATAGAAGCATGCTGACATAGAAGATAAGATTGGTTCAGGCCTTGCATCTGTAAAAGCTTTGTTCCGATATCTCTCACCTACCTACAAATTATAGGTGTAAAAACAAGTTTTTGAACTAAACAAAAAACGAATTTAACCAAATCAAAATCGTACGGATAGATTTGATAGATAAAAGTTAAAACCTTGAGTATTAATCCAAATAAACCAAATCCACTTCAACTAAATTTAACCAGACCGAAATAAATTTCCAAAATAAATCAATATTCTTTAACCAAGTAAACCAAAAAAGACAAGCACCACTTGTAGGTATTTAAAAAAAAAAAAAAAAAAACTTGTAGGCTTATAGCTGTACCTAGAAATTAGAACGTTAAACCTATCTCACTAGCAAACTGAACATGCATGTGTTTTAAGTGTTAAACTTTATCCCCTAACTTCTAAATTTAATAACAGACGACTTTTGTTTTACATCTTCGTCTTCCCCACCATTTTTTTTGGTGCCCTATGTTCTCAACTAATCTCTTTTAATTCACCACACAGCTTCATCAAACATAGTGAAGCTTTTNTTTTTTTTTTTTTTTTTTGTCGGCCAACGTTTTTATTAAAAAGCCCAAAGACAGATACAGAAGGGTCTAGCCCATTAGAAGATTACAACAAAAGTAAACAAACAGACTAAATTAAATTACAAGATAATGATAATAAGCATTATTGATTTAGTGATATACACGTGGATGAAACATGAAGTGAAGACGTGTTCTTCTCCTATCCACGCTTTATGACCTTGAGTGCGGCTGTCAATTTGCTGGACACCGCCAAACTCCGATGAGCCTCCATCTATCAGCTATCGGCGATGAAATCCTCTTCCCTTCTGCCGATCTCAAATCCAAAATTAAAGCATCAAAATCTACCGGTTCCAAAGTTTGAAACAGCTTCAAAATTTCTCTAAAGAACACCAATTCCATGGAAGCTCCATCACCGACTACATCCAGATATTGATGTAGTACTTGTCTTTGCTCCTAAGATATGAGCAACATGAAAGTGACGAAGATGTTACTATTCTTGATCAGTTTGGGAAATCGGAGAAAATTTAGAAGAAAATCGTAACAGCGTATTGCCTATGGTTCAAGAGGATCTCACGGGCCGGCCCAACTGTATTGGATGGTTAAAGCTAAAATTTTTTTTTTGCCCATTAACAAACATTTAATAAAAAATATTAACAAAATCAGGCATATCATGACTTAAACTCGGATCACTTAAATAGAAACGGTGTACATAAAACCACTGTACCACTGCAACATCCATGATATGATGCCCCGTATATTGGTAATAAATATTGGCGCCTAAAGCCCTTGTTTTACAAGTTTTAGGTCAGGACCAGCACTGTCACGGTGACTTAAGGGTCCCCGTATCTGGCCCCTATTGGGTAGTCTTCCTAGTCTCATAGAGCAACGTGACAGAATGCATGACTGGATCACCGAGAACCTCTGTGCGTGCGGCGGCACTTATCAGACTTGTATCTTCGTCGTGCCTTTCTTGGCTAGGAAGCAAGGTCTCGTGACCGTCACTTGTGACTTTAAGAATCTCGTACACATGCTCATTGCTCAAGACCCAGTTCGATAACTACCCTAAAGGTCCTACATGGTAATCCGTCTTCCATGATCTTCTCAGTCAAGGCATTTTCAGCTCCGACGGTGACACCTGGTACCAAACCGCTCGGTTTAATATTATAACAGAATTGACTCAAATGCATTGGCTAACCCTTGTCCGGTTTACTAATACTTACAAGGACGTTGCGGCAAGCCAAGCCATGGGTAGGTGGGTAAACCGAGGAATTAAGCTCCGGTTCTGTCCAATCCTTGAAACGGCTCAAGCCAAATCAGAACCAGTTGATCTCCAAGACTTAATACTACGGCTCACATTCGACAACATTTGCGGATTGGCGTTTGGTAAGGACACACACACGAACCTGTGCACCGGGGCTCCCCGAGAACGACTTTGCCTCGGCATTCGACCGTGCCGCTCCAACGGTTTAGCATACCCGAGTTCATGCGGAAGCTGAAGAAATGGCTAGGGCTTGGATTAGAAGTCAGCGTGAGCCGAAGCTTTGGAGCTGTTATAAATACACGTAAGCAGGAACTGATGAGTCAGCAAGAGAGTGGAACCCACCAGAGACACGACGATCTCCTCTCCCGTTTCATGATGAAGAAAACAGGACACATTTCTTCAACACGTGCCGCTTAACTTTATCCTAATTGGACGTGACACGTCATCAGTTGCGCTGAGCTGGTTCTTCTGACTTATCACTACGCATAAAAAAAAAACACTAATTCATACCCAAAAACAAAAATTTTAAGTCTTCTGATCGGATAGACCGACTCGCTGTTTTAGTCGAGGGACCCTACGGCCCTAATTCCACTGATTTCCTAAGGTAATTCACTTTAATCCAAAACAGACAAAAGTTCAACATTCAGTTTCTTACGTCACAAGTAACTTTTAATGCTCTGTTTTTTTCTTTGCATGTTCGAGAACAGACATGAATCTCTTGTGATGGTGAGTGGAGGCAGTGGCACATTGCACCGTTTATCTCCATAATCCGCGACCTAATCTACATGAGTTCAACGCACAAATGTAAAACCCCCAAAATGACCCTCATCTGCGCGTTCAAAAACTCCTCAGAGCTCTCCATGCTCGACCTTATTCTACCAACCACTGGTCTCACCACCGACATCACCTCGTTTGTAGACATCCAGATCAAAGCCTTCGTCACCCGAGAGAAGGAAATATCAGCGAGAGAATCAATTCATCATAATAGGAATACTATCAAAACCCTACGCTCAAACCAAACGTATCAGACAAACCCATCTCACCAACCCTCGGGCCAAACTCTTGGCTCTATCTTGCCTTTATCCTCTCTTCTTCGTTCATAATCTTTATTGTCATCATCGCAATCATCACGAAATATCACTTCAATCGAAGCTCGGAAAAGTACACTTCGACTCATAAGTCGCTCATTTACCTTCTTACAATCTCCATTAGCGTGGTGGCTACTTGTACGGCTGCTAGGTTGTGGAGCAAAAAAAGGTATTATACGAAAAATGACCATTACGTCAAAGATTTCTCTCTGTTGATTATGGAGAGCTCGCCGCAGCAATTGCTATCGCAATCTAACTCTGTTTATTGTGTGAAACAGAGCTCCTAGTTGGTTTAAAGGGTTCGAGCGTGGGAGTTCTTGTGTGTGGTCCGAAGAAGATGAGGCAAGAGGTAGCAAAGATATGTTCTTTGGGTTCGGCTGAGAATCTTCAGTTTGAATCTATTAGTTTTAGCTTGTGAATTTTTAAATTCAGATGTCGCTAACAATTAGAAGGCCACTAGCCAAAACCAAAAAAAAGACCTAATTTAACCCAAAAATAAAAATATTTAGCCTTTTTGCAAGTTCTGAGAATCGAACCCGCCACCTAGAACCATAAGAGATTTTTGACAAAAACGGGGCTGAGAACAAATAAGTATAAGCGAACCGCAAGCACATGCTTTGTGCATTGTTTATAATTTGATACATCATAAAAATCATATATATATATATATATATGAAAGTCATCCCTTAATAACTAGCATGTAGATCTTATATTCTATTTTTTTGGTGAGCCAATCTTATCTTCTATGACAAGAATAACAAGAATTAATGATTTTCACTGTCGTAAGTGAATGATTAACATGATTAATATGGTAATCATATACTTATGAAATTAAGATTTTCATATTGAAAACCATATCTTATGTACACTAGCAACTAACAACTTCAAATTTGTGAAATTCTAAAAATTATAATTCATTTTATTTTTGAAAAAACTTATCAAAAAACTGAATGATCAAACATGATTAATCATATACTTATGAAATTAAGATTTTCATATTGAAAACCATATCTCATGTACACTAGCAAATAACAACTACAAATTTGTGAAATTCTAAAAATTATAATTCATTTCATTTTTGAAAAAAACTTATCAAAAAAATGAATGATTAACATGATTAATCATATACTTATGAAATCAAGATTTGTATATTGAAAACCATATCTCATGTACACTAGCAAATAACAACTACAAATTTGTGCAATTCCAAAAAATTTAATTCATTTCATTTTTGAAAAAACTTATCAAAAAACTGAAGGGATTATAACAATGGTAATCACACTAACCTCTTGTTGTTGTCATGTTGTTAGGAAAATTGGAAAAATCTTTTCCCTTTCATAGTCGTCGATGCTTCAATGGTGTCCGGTGTTGCTCCTAATGTCAAAGAAGTTACAGAATCTGTGAACAAAAGTAATCACACACAACGTTATTATATATGTTTTTATTTATACAAATCTATATTTAACTGACATATCAATGCGGAGATCCAAGGTCTTTGTCCTTTTCTTGGCGTGAAGGAGTTGGTATTCACTCGGAGCTGCTATCGTCTAAAGAAGAATGGAGCATGGACAGTGGTTGATGCAACAAATCCTGTCTGTTCCGTCGATAACCCTTGCCAGCGGCAGCTTCCTTACATCCGGAGCTGCCTTGTGGTTCCCTCTCCCAACGATGTAGCTAAACTCTCAAACGTAATATGAATTGACATGTTCCAATTTACATTTTTGAAAAAACTTATCAAAAACCTAAATAATTAACATGATTAATCATATACTTATATATGAAATTAATATTTTCAATTTTTCATATTGAAAACCATATCTTATGTACACTAGCAAATAACAACTACAATTTTGTGCAATTCTAAAAATATAATTCATTTCCTTTTTGAAAAAACTTATCAAAATAACTAAATGATTAACATGATTAATCATATACTTATGAAATTAAGATTTTCAATTTTTCATATTGAAAACCATATCTTATGTACACTAGCAAATAACAACTACAAATTTGTACAATTCTAAAAATATAATTCATTTCCTTTTTGAAAAAACTTATCAAAAAACTGAAATACATTAGAAAAAAAATAGAGAATGAAAGATCTTAGGCTTGAAAAACACAACATTATTGTGGTTCTTATTTAAACCACATTATTAATAACATCAAATCGTCAACTGTTAATCCAAAGGAGGTTTTCACTTCAAATTGGTCAAGTCCATTTATTACACCCCTCAATGCCACCTCTTTTGTTGGATATAGCATCCACTCGCTCGATAACAGCTCCTCCTCTCTCACAGTCACTAGTGTGCAGCTGCCCTCCGAGAACGAACCTGATTGGAGGGAAAAGGTAAACCATAAGATCAATAGTAACTTCGGAGATATCGGTTGACTAACTTCTGACCTAGTTTCATTGTCTGCTCTTATAGCTCTGAACTTTTGAGTCTCACTTGTAACTCTTTGTCTCAGTTTGGTTATGGCTACTTATTAGTAGTGGTTATGGCTACCAATCAAATCAGTAAAGTTTATTATACCTACCTACAGAAAATGCCATACCTGTCCAATAAATTGTCATCCAAAAAACCTTTAATTCCAGATTTGGTAGTATGATCCCCCTGAAGATATACAACTACAAGAAAGAAGCAAATAGAATAAGAGATTCACCGCATTTCAGGCCATATGAAACACTAGACCCAACAGGCCAACACCAACACCAACACATGGTCCTTGACTCCTTGGTCTCTAAGATCATTAAGATCAATGCAGTTCTGCAGATAGATAGAATTCGTGGCAGAGTATATTGGACTTTATTTATCTGTCTGTTATGTTTGTAAATCTAACACGATATTTGTAGACAGTTCACTAATCAATCCTAGTCATTAGTTAAGACAACGGAAAATCGCAAGTTGTTGATTCAAATGTAATTTCATTATCCAGCTCATGTTCAACAATCCATTAAAAACAAAAAAAGGGGTAATTGTGTAAAACCAGAGAAAGACCTAGCTTCAGTCTCAAGCAAAATAGCAGTGCAACAAGTATTTAGCTGGATTATTATATTACAGCATGGACTTGGTCTTATTGATAGACTCAACCTTCCCGTCGTTGCCTCCAAGCAACAGATACTTATCCTTCCTTGTAAGTTCAGTGCATTCGAATCCCAAAACTCCACCTATCACCTTCTGAACGTAATTAGCCACCTCAAAAGGAGTCTTGCCACCACCGTTTACCGTCATTGCTTCGGGCAAACGGTCCAAAAAAGTGGCCTCGTAGCTAGGTCGAGGGTTCATGAAGAAGAAGTACGGATCCCAGAATTTCACACCTCTCACTGTCGTCCCGTTGAACATCCCTTGCTTGCAGTTCATGGCCACAGGCACGATCCGGTCGCTCAGCTCTGCGAATAGAGCACTGAATCTTAGTAGATATGGTTCTCTACACGTTGTGCCTTCAGGACAGATCACCAAATCACCTGTTGAAAAAAATAAAATAAAGAGTTACTATTAATGATAGTGTGATGATAGGAATTTTGATGTGTGTAGAATAAGAGAGAAATATCTCTTTTCTGATTCTGTAAATGCAATGTATATATGATTCCAAGGTGATGCTCTCTTTTCTGATTTTTCTATATACGAAACCACAGGTATTTGATTCAATATGTGTGACCAATGGAGCCTAGCTAGGTTCTCTCTTCATTTCATATTTTAGGGTCCATGAGATAGTGAAACCAATCAGTAAGTAGCAAAACAGAGACACTCTGCTTTTCTACAATGATAAAAGAGAGCAATATAGCGTAGAACATACCTTTCTCTAGGAGTTGTCTCATGCGGGCTGCATCAGCGACACGGTCTCGGGTCAGAGCAACGGCAGGAATGGGTGAGAGCATCAGGGAGAGGCGAGAGACACTATAAGTGACACATGTGATCTTACGGCCGAGAGCAATGGCAACGATTATGGGGTCAAGGGCGGTACGGTGGTTAAGGACGTAGAGGTTTCCAGGTTTGCCAGGGGAAGGAGGTGGAGGACGGTTGCCACGGATCGTTAGGTGAATGCCGAGGATCTCGTAGGTGTAGCGGACAAAGCGTTCAGGTAAAGGGAGGTTGAAGTAGACGCGGAAGATCGAGAGCATGAAGCCAAAAGGAAGCCAAAGGTAGATGACTATTGCGTTTAGCGGCGTCGGGCGTTGGACTAGACGGCCATCGTGGAAGATGATGCGGCTCTTCAGACGCTCTATGGGAACTGTTGTGGCTGATTTGGTCTCGTGCACCATGTAACCTTCCTGTTAAGATATTTTATTAAATCATTTATCCTAATTCACACGATTATAGAAATTACATGTTGAGATATGGATGGATTGATTGATTCATTAAATGGACCGTCCAACTTATGTGGGATGTTAGTTGGTGATAGGTTGGAAGCATTTATGAAAACAAGTCTACTTGTAGTATTATTCTATACTATATTATCTACTTTTTGTCACTGGCTGTCAGTGAATTCACATATGCATATATTATGTGATCCTAAAACATCATATCTTATCCTAATTTCTAAGTTCTAGATTTTTCATGCGTTAACAATACACTACACATACAAATTAAAGTAAATAAATCATGTGAAGACTGTATCACTATATTTTCCCATAGATAATGTGTGAAACTTCTCCACCTCCATTTATAGGGTCCTACTGCATTTATTTGTCTTTAAATACATCAGTTTATGCTCTTTACTTAATTAATAACCACCTAAACCATGTTTTAAAGATTCAAGAAAACGTAAAATCAAAGCATTTGGATCAAACCAGAGAGAGAAAGAGATAGAGATGATACCTTGCAGATGGACATGAAATCGTGATCGGAGGTCCGGTCACCGAGGCCAAGATCCGGTGATTGTTCGCCGAACTCTTTCAAGATTGCTAATCTCTTCAAATCAGCAACAAGAACACCAGGCTTCTTCACAAACCCTGTGGCTTTCATCGTCTTGGGGTTAACTTCAATCTCTGTTCCCAAAACTTTATCTGCTCCCAAATAATCCTTGATGAATGGCTCAACCATCACTATGGGATTCGCAGTAACCACAACTTTCCTCTTACACTTATCAAACACCTCAAAACTGTCCTTCCTCACATCCGCCGCGTAAAACCTAAAAGAAAAAATCAAAACCCCTAAAGTCAAATCTAGAGATTCCAAACAAAGTAGCGAATGAATGAATCAAAGATCTGGAGATGGTACGTACCGTGGAAGAACGGCGCGAGAGACGAGTTCGATGTTCTTGATCTTGATACCGGCGAAG
>NC_025698.1:225717-230136 GCF_000633955.1 Camelina sativa | reverse complement strand
GGGAGAGATAGAAGAAGGATCAAACCACGGAAGAGACTACCAGCTTCGATGGCGACGAGCATGAAGTAAGGGAAGGAGCTTCTTGATAGAAGCAGAGTCCCGTCAAGATCCGCCGCGATCGAATCATACTCTCCACTTTTACACTCACTTATCGGCGGAAAACTTCGGCTTTTCTTCGCCGGAGACATTTTTTCTCTTGCGGCGACTCTTTCTCTCCCTATCACTCGATAATGGCGGCTTAGTAGTAAAGAGACTAAAGAGAGAGAGAACAGAGGAATTTGGGAAGAAAGAGAGGGAAGCTCTTTGGGGTTTTAAATGCGCTTTGTTTCCCCAGTCGCTCAACTGACAAAAAAAACAATTAACTTATCACTCCAATTAATATTCTCGTTTTACGAATTTGTCCTCAAACTTTCTATCATAACAAAATTAACCATCATTTTAAAACTTATCTCTATGAAAATATTAAATTCCACATCACATTCACGACAAAAGGTTTCAATTTTACACCTCTTTTCTGATATATTACATTTAATATGAGTGATTTATTCAATATATTTAATTTAAAATAGAAAGATTAATTTATTAGTATTTATTAGATGATGAAATTTGGTGAATAGATCAATGTTTTACATAAATATATTTTTGGTCACGCGGTTTGGTTATTTTNACTATGTGTGTATATGTATAGTGTATATATACGTGAAACATTAAAGTTGACGGCCGCCTGACCAAGTTAATATAGCTGAAAATGACTTTGATTTGTGTAAGTATAATAATTCGGATTGCGTTTAATTATGATTGCAAGATTTTACGTTTTAAGGTAACGTCGACATTAGAGTTCTATTCTAATTGACTTAGTTTTAAATAAAGTCTTTCTTTTTTAATAATCAGTTACATATGATTTTGGTTTTTTGGGGGTTTCTTGTATCTCATGGTCAATGATATATAAATAAAACGGGTAAATAAATGGTTGGGAGTTGGACAGGCCTTGAGCCATGCATTCATCATACTTAATGATAGGAATGTAAAACAGTTGTTATGGGTTTCGTAAGTTACGCTATACGCACACATACGAGCTTGAGAAATACCGGTATGCACGCAATTACTATGGTTTATATAGATTTTTTTTTATTCCAAGCAGATAACAGTAGTTTAATCACATAACATACACTTTAAAGATAGAAAGTAGAAACTAACAAAAAAAAAAAGTGAGGCAGTGGGTAATCCACTGTTGACGAGTTTCTTTCTAGCAAAAAGACCGTAAAAATAAAAATAGTAAGAATGTTTTCTCTCAACTTTGGTTGGCTATCTATCGTACCAAACTAAGAAAAGCTTTGGAGTGGATTGATATAAAAAAGATGGTAGCATCCAGAAAAGGGCACATTAGCAAAAATGCAAAATGTTGCTGAGTGCAAAAGAAGACCAATGCAGATGGGCTAATTGTAGATGGGCTAAATTAATCTTGGTTAAGCCGATGACCCGAGAAGCCGGAACCCATATTTTACGTTTGGTCTTATTCAAACCGGAATAGAAATTGGAAAAACTTTAAACTAATTTTGAAAATTTTCTTAAACCAGACATATACTTCCCATCAACGATTAAACCAGATAATCATCTCAAATAACCGAGAACGAAGACAAAGACAAATCCATTTGAATAAACAAACATATATGACCAGATCTCAAATATTATCAAGCTCAATCGATACAAAGTACAAACCAAGATAAATAATAATAGAGAAAGCAACAGTGAAATTTGAAAGAAACAAAATCAGCTTCTGGTCTTGAAAGGAATGGCTCTGATGACAAGTTGGTGGTAAAGAGCCGCAAGAGCTGCTCCAATGAATGGTCCAACCCAGAAGATCCACTGCAAACAGCAAACCAACCAACAACAAAATCAGAATCAACCAAAAAAAGCTCTGGCAAAAGACAGATCAATATGTCTGCATTGTATGTAATGAAATAGGATGTGAGGGTGAGACTCACGTGGTCGTCCCAAGAGTGGTCCTTGTTGTAGATGATTGCAGCTCCAAGACTCCTAGCTGGGTTGATCCCTGTTCCGGTGATTGGAATCGTCGCCAAGTGAACCAAAAACACTGCGAATCCTATTGGTAGTGGAGCCAAAATCTGCAAACCCCAAATCAATAAGATTACCAAATCTTTCTTTCTCAAAACATCAATCAAATTAAGATTTTGGGTAGGAACTCGAAAGTTACCGGAACGTGGGAGTCACGCGCGCTTCTCTTGGCGTCAGTGGCGGAGAAGACGGTGTAGACAAGGACGAAGGTTCCGATGATCTCGGCGCCGAGGCCAGATCCCTTGGTGTAACCGTGAGCGACGGTGTTGGCTCCGCCGCCGAAGGTCTGGTAAGGATTAGGCTGGAAGCCTTTGACAACTCCAGCGCCGCAGATGGCTCCGAGACATTGCATCACGATGTAGAAGACAGCTCTCGTCAACGACAGTTTACGAGCTAAGAACAGACCGAACGTCACCGCTGGGTTTATGTGCCCACCTGAAATAGTCACACAAAATTTGAATCATCAACAACTCTCTCAATTCGAAAAACAGAGCTACTACTACTAGCCACTAGGTCTAAATTGCATGCATCAAAAGAGAAGACCAATTATATTGAGTAGTATTAGATAACTAGAAAGAAGGGTATGAATGGGTTTTTTTTACCGGAGATTCCAGCGGTACAGTAGACGAGGGCAAAGATCATGCCACCGAAAGCCCAAGCGATGCCTTGGATCCCAACAGAGGCACACATGTTTGGAGCTCTCTTCACTCCCATCACTGTCAACACCGTAATGTAAAGAAACAGGAAAGTGGCTATGAACTCGGCTATCCCGGCTCTGTAGAAGGACCAAGAACTCAGCTCGCCTGGCTCGAACAGTGGCGCTGGAGGTGGCTCCTTGTAGTCTTTGTCCGTCTGAGCCGACGTCCCTATGGGTTGCCTCTCTGGGAACTTGTTCGCTCCCACTCGAACATCCTCTTCTTTCCCTTCCATCTCTCTCTTTCTCTAGNCTCAAATAACCGAGAACGAAGACAAAGACAAATCCATTTGAATAAACAAACATATATGACCAGATCTCAAATATTATCAAGCTCAATCGATACAAAGTACAAACCAAGATAAATAATAATAGAGAAAGCAACAGTGAAATTTGAAAGAAACAAAATCAGCTTCTGGTCTTGAAAGGAATGGCTCTGATGACAAGTTGGTGGTAAAGAGCCGCAAGAGCTGCTCCAATGAATGGTCCAACCCAGAAGATCCACTGCAAACAGCAAACCAACCAACAACAAAATCAGAATCAACCAAAAAAAGCTCTGGCAAAAGACAGATCAATATGTCTGCATTGTATGTAATGAAATAGGATGTGAGGGTGAGACTCACGTGGTCGTCCCAAGAGTGGTCCTTGTTGTAGATGATTGCAGCTCCAAGACTCCTAGCTGGGTTGATCCCTGTTCCGGTGATTGGAATCGTCGCCAAGTGAACCAAGAACACTGCGAATCCTATTGGTAGTGGAGCCAAAATCTGCAAACCCCAAATCAATAAGATTACCAAATCTTTCTTTCTCAAAACATCAATCAAATTAAGATTTTGGGTAGGAACTCGAAAGTTACCGGAACGTGGGAGTCACGCGCGCTTCTCTTGGCGTCAGTGGCGGAGAAGACGGTGTAGACAAGGACGAAGGTTCCGATGATCTCGGCGCCGAGGCCAGATCCCTTGGTGTAACCGTGAGCGACGGTGTTGGCTCCGCCGCCGAAGGTCTGGTAAGGATTAGGCTGGAAGCCTTTGACAACTCCAGCGCCGCAGATGGCTCCGAGACATTGCATCACGATGTAGAAGACAGCTCTCGTCAACGACAGTTTACGAGCTAAGAACAGACCGAACGTCACCGCTGGGTTTATGTGCCCACCTGAAATAGTCACACAAAATTTGAATCATCAACAACTCTCTCAATTCGAAAAACAGAGCTACTACTACTAGCCACTAGGTCTAAATTGCATGCATCAAAAGAGAAGACCAATTATATTGAGTAGTATTAGATAACTAGAAAGAAGGGTATGAATGGGTTTTTACCGGAGATTCCAGCGGTACAGTAGACGAGGGCAAAGATCATGCCACCGAAAGCCCAAGCGATGCCTTGGATCCCAACAGAGGCACACATGTTTGGAGCTCTCTTCACTCCCATCACTGTCAACACCGTAATGTAAAGAAACAGGAAAGTGGCTATGAACTCGGCTATCCCGGCTCTGTAGAAGGACCAAGAACTCAGCTCGCCTGGCTCGAACAGTGGCGCTGGAGGTGGCTCCTTGTAGTCTTTGTCCGTCTGAGCCGACGTCCCTATGGGTTGCCTCTCTGGGAACTTGTTCGCTCCCACTCGAACATCCTCTTCTTTCCCTTCCATCTCTCTCT
>NC_025698.1:209808-223905 GCF_000633955.1 Camelina sativa | reverse complement strand
GTCTTTGTGCAATGAGTATAGTGAGTGGCTCACAAGGAGAAAGAGTGGTTTTATAGAGAAGATAGAGAGAGGTAGTAGAGAAAAAAGCAAAGCCTAATAACGTCGTCTCGAAAATAGTGAGAAAGAAGAGGGAATCAATAATGGATAACGATGATCTTGGTTAATAATACTAACTAATACTACTATTGTAATAAAAACTTGATTGAAGGTTTCTTTTTTAATCATGTAACAAACCCACGCTAATAATTTTCTTGGCTACTTGTATTATTATACTCCGAAGCTTCAATACACATAGCCATGTTTGAGCTACTTTATTTCTTTATTAGTTATAGAATATTTTTGTCTGTACAATTAGTTTTTTTTTTCATATCTCTACGACTCTACCAAGTAAGCAAAATTTGTAATGGGTGTTTTTCCTTATATAATGAGCTATACGATCATATCCTAACCGTACGTAAATTGTAATTATGAATCAAAATCCTTATTTTAATAAATAGTAAGTAATCATGGAGATTGGTTGTGCGATTTGTCCTATCTCTTGCGGTCTTGCCAACAAAGCATAAAGGGTCTCTGTTGGTTATAGGTGGCACATGCCTAAAGGACGAGGCTCAACAGTTAAAAACTTTTTAAAACTGTGCAACTTAATAATGTATTTTTTTTTTTTTTTTTTTGCCGAAACACTGTAAAAAATGATTTAACTTTTTGACTAGCCGACGAATAAAAAAAATATTACTATTTCCGACCGTTGGAGAAAAAGAAAAAGGAGAAGAAGTGTGTGGAAAGCGACCTTCTTTATTATGAAAAAGTTGCATACGAGAATATTGTGCCCGGGCCTATAAACTACTCCCTCTGGCTAACATAAGATTACATATATTAAAAAACAATTTTAAATTTTATTTGTAAATTCATTTATAATTACTTTTTGGTGGATAGAGAAACTATAGACTAATAGACAAAGTAGTATAATTGTTTTAGTTTTTTACTCTACAATATCAATGTTTGAGAAACACAAATACATCTTAAAACATCAATTTATTAGAAACAGAGAAAATATTTTTATAAAGGTTATTATTACCTTGTTATAGTATTTGAGTAGTGTGACAAGATAGTATGATTGTCAATTTTGAGGTCGAACGCAAAACAAACCATATATATTATTATAAATTGGAGATTAGTTTCAAATTTTGCGGGGGGCATTGAACAGCTCAATCTTTGCTTTTCTTTTCTGTGATAACATGTTCGTTTCCCTACTTACTTGCTTACTTTTTTCTTCTCAATCCATTCAACCAACCAAAACAAATAAATTTCCAAACTTATGTTATCCATTGACCATTCAGAACTATGTCGTCTCTGAAAAACAATATTCTCAAATTTCGATTTTTTGTTGTTGTGTGGTTATTAATTATAACCGAAACAATACAGTAATTTACAAAATATTAACTCTATTGTGGATAATATTTTGTAAATTACTGTATTGTTTCGGTTAGAATTAATAACCACACAAAAGGAAACAAATTATCCGAACCTAAACAATGATTAATAGACAAAAATAATCCGAACCTGAACTAGCTATGAATATGATTAAGAAAAACACCTTTAGCCTTTAGTGGTGGTGATGTGGCTGTGACGTTGCCGTTTTCTCGAAAAAGCAACCACACATCACCAAGTCGTTCAGCTGCCCAACCAGCAGGATTACGACACGTGACAGAAGCAGCAAATATGTGCTGGTTTTTCATCTTCTATTGGGGCGGCCCCGACCAAAACCCTTAATTTATATGATATGATATAATGCGTGGACCGTATAAAAGAAATGCTTATGAACTTTGATTAGGTTGATGTATTTTAAAAATTTTTTTTACTGAATTTGTGTGTTTGTGTTAGCTGTATTCGTGGTTGGTACATGCAATCAAAAAAATATTTTGCAACGAAGCAGATCTGTTCATTGCTGCTGCTACATGTGGAAAGATATTTGAAAAAGATACGAATTAGTCTGCAAAATCGATTAGTGTAATTGTTTTATATTCTACACACAACTGGAGACAAGCTTCTGCCATGGGCTCTAGTAAAACTGTATGTAAAGGGGCCTATGAATCGTCCAGCACCATTAAAACAAGTCTCTTTACTAAGGTAGTTGCTCACACAATTGAAAGTGGGCCTTCATTTAGGCCCATTATGACTGGAGCGTGAGATCGTCTTCTTCCCGTAGAGTCCCGACAAAAGAGCTGGGATGAGTCAATAAATGAGTCGGAATTGTAAGGAAGAGTAGGGTTGGTAGGTGAGTGTCGCCATTGAAGGGGAGAGCAACCCAACTTTGCATTGAATGATACTTAATCTTTGCCCTCAGCTGTCTTCATTTATGATCTCTATCCCAACCGCTTTCTTCTCTCCACCAATTTCAAGATCTAGTCCTCCTCGTTCACCGGAGAAACGTAATGGATAAGAAAGAGTGCAAACAAGAAGCAGCGGCAACAGCTGAGAAAGACAACAATGGTCCGTTGATCGAAGATGAGATCGAAAGGAGCAAGGTCGGAATCATGAGAGCTCTTTGCGACCGACAAGATCCCGCAACTAAGGTCCCTTTTCGATTTCCTGTCAAGAAAAAGTCAATTATATGTCTCTTTTGATTTGATAGAATCTTTAACGATATGTCTTCTTGTCTGAATTTGCTCAGGAGGTGGATGATCTGATGATAAGGCGGTTTCTGAGGGCGCGTGACCTCGACATTGAAAAGGCTTCAACGCTGTTTCTCAAGTACCTGACTTGGAAGAGAAGCATGCTCCCAAAAGGACACATACCTGAATCCGAGATTGCGAATGATCTCTCGCACAAGAAGGTGTGTATGCAGGGTCATGACAAGTCGGGTCGACCTATCGTTGTTGCCATTGGGAACAGACACAACCCTTCCAAAGGTAACCCTGAGGAGTTCAAGCGTTTTGTTGTCTACACTCTCGAGAAGATATCCGCTAGGTGAATATATACCTTTATCCCTTGATTGATTCGTCAGTTGTAAGTTAGTGGGGGATTTATGCTAATGATAATGCACTTTTTGTTTGTTTGTTAATATGTTCATGTTAGAATGCCGAGAGGTAAAGAGAAATTTGTAACCATTGGAGATCTGCAAGGATGGGGATATTCTAATTGTGACATCCGCGGCTACCTTGCTGCTCTTTCCACTTTGCAGGTAAAAATCTTATAACTTCCTTTGCCTATCATATATATATATTTTTTTTTGTGAAACAAACATTAAGTAATTTTTTTTAGCATCGATCATAAATATTGCTAATAATCCACTTAGCTCCAAAAAATTAGAATACTACAATCTGGCTCCTAACCAAGAAACCTTATTAGATTTGTTATTTACTAGGTTAAGGAGTTGGTGATCAGATTAAAGGTCTTTTTGTTATTTAATAGGTTTTTAAAAGGTCATTTTGTTATTTTTGGAGTAAGTGATTTGGTTAAAGGTCTTTTTGTTATTTTGGTCCTTTTTTTTTGGCCACACTCGGTTCCTTCTTTTAACTTTATACTCTTTTATGGATTTTTTTTAATAAAGAATTTACATGATTGTAATCGGGACTATTTTAGCAAAATATGAGGAACCCCCACATCTCCTATATACTATGGAAAGCTACATTATAATTTCACAAAATAAAATATAAATAAAACCTTGTGTTTCCAGGATTGTTACCCAGAGAGACTAGGGAAACTATACATAGTTCATGCTCCCTACATATTCATGACTGCATGGAAGGTCATTTACCCATTTATCGACGCCAACACCAAGAAAAAGGTAACAAAATTAACCTCTTATCGTTTAAACTTTTGTTGGGAGAGATTTATTTTGTTATACTGTTGCTGGTTTTTTCCCTGACAGATTGTTTTCGTGGAGAACAAGAAACTCACTCCAACTTTGCTTGAAGACATAGACGAAAGCCAACTCCCCGACATCTACGGAGGCAAATTGCCACTTGTTCCTATTCAGGAGACCTAATTATATAGGTTACCACCACGGCCCACCTCTATAAATCCCAATTTATTACCATTCTTTTTCATTTGAATAAAATGAAAAAAATATACATATTGAGAGCTGCCTAATGCCAACATTATATCGTCAAAAAGCTAAAGATATAAAATATCGTAAACAAACTTTAGATTTCAATGTAATTTCATATTTGATCTACTTTAAACCTCAGTGGATCTTATTGTGATATTATATCCATTTAGCCATTTTACTGTGGCAACTATAAAATATCAGTATAGTTGCTTTTGCTCTTTCCTGCCAATCTAATACAAATTTGTTCGACTAAAATGCTAACCGAAACAAGAAAAGAATATATATGTAACCGATTTACTTTTACAATTTATAAAGGCTGGCACATGAATCACATTAAACACGTTGAGATAATAATCCATAAAACAAAGTAACTTTTTCACTCTTACAAGAAAAGAAAAATCACTCATCGATCCACTTACACAAGCTGGTCTGTTCACTCATGGATCCACATGCTTGGGCGATGAACAAGCAAAGAAGCTCCATGATCTTTGGATTTGGCTTTGGTCTCTCTGAGATAGGCCCTAGTGATCTCCACGCTTAGATTAGGGTTCCTCTGCACAAATGTCTCGTATTTCATGGGAACAACCACTTCTTCCATATGTTTTACAATATGATTGATCGCTGCTTCTTTCAAGAGCGTATCACAAGGAATACTGGCGAGCTCTAAGGTGTCTAGGACGTTCCTGGAGCTCNAATAACATCCTCTATAAAACTTATGACCTCTTACAAAAAAAATAACAATTGATAATACTTAGTACAGTGTAACCTAACCTATTGGATATGTATATTTTATAAAAAGAAAATATGATCAAATAACCCCAATCTATCTATCTATCAGAAAACCGTATGAAAGTAATTAAAGAAGGTTAAAACGAGTTCAAGGCACATGTTATGGCTCTCCTGCTTGCTCAGTTGTGTAAAAAGCGTACACAGACATATATATATATATATATATATAGACCTAAGAAGGGGTGTGTGTATTAACAATAAAAAACCATCTGATTTTATCTGTTCTCATCTGTCTGATACATTGGTTGTTGTTTAAGACGACGATTGAGGTTGCAGCCTAACGTGAGGGCATGGCCTCTCTGGTTCCCCTGTTGTCCATAGCGTCTTCAGGTCACCTCTCTTGTGACCCAACACGAACAAAGTTCCTGACAGACATTTCCCCCCAACCATTCTCAGATTCATACACTTTCAAATAGCTGCTTTTTTTGGTTCCAAAACATCTCTATTTTATGGGTGCTTACCGNGTATTTATCGGCAGCCAAATAGAGGGCTCTGTATTGATTGTATGGAGCTCTTCGTGGGTCAAATCCGGGAGAGTGATAGATTCCTCGGAGGAGGTTTTGCATTCATCAGAATCTAACATGTTCCTGAAGACCTTTGATCTTGCCGCCTACAGGAAGAAAACAAAGATATATCTAAGGGATGTTGTTACTTGATCCAAGCGTAAATTTTTTTTAATCAGTCCATGCAAGTAAATAGATAGTAAATTTTTTTACAAAAATTGCCTAAAAACTGCAAATGAGCTTTCAGAAAACTTTGAAATATGGTAAACAAAAACTAATGTGAAGGAACTCAACAATCACTGAGATCCAGGAATTTGAGAAGAGATGATGTGAATGCTAAACTAGATATCCATCATTTTATCATGATCCAATTTTACCATATGTGTTAAGAATAAGTGTCACTGTCTTGAGACTAGAAATAGCAGATATATAAATCGTTTTGGAATCTCTCTCTCTATCTCAGTGCAGAGATGTGAGAAAAAAAGGAAAAAAAACAGATACCAGAACGGCTTTGTGAGTAGGTATGGGTGAGCCATGCTGACCAGGCTTAACAAGAACATCAGTGTGGATTTGCTCCTTGAATGTAACAACAAGACCACCGAGAAAAGCTGCCTTATCCGCTGCTTCTTCTGCCATTGATTTTTATGTTTTAATTCAGCCTGTCACCACCAATCAAGAGCTAAAGTATTACAAAAGCCAAATTCGTGGAGACAAGACAAAGATTGAATTACCAAGATCAAAACTTAACATGCCTGGATTGTGTCTATTGCAATTAAAAAAAAAAAAAGTTGAGATTAATCTAAAAATCGTAAAGAGTTTTGCAGAGAGGACTATCCAACAAGGCAAGCATCGTCTTTCAAATCTTTAAGAAGTTAAAGTTTCCGCAATTTCACAACTCAAAAATTCAAATCAAAGCCGGTGAAAATCCCTATTACTTACTCTCCGACCAAAAAAAAAAACAGATAACAAAAAGTAGCAACGGCGGCGATTCCAGTTTCCAAGGGGATTCAGACAACAACAGATAAAGGAAACGAGAATGATGATCTTACTGAGAGTAGCGAGAGATCGTCTTAATTCACTCAAATTAGGTATAAGAAGTACTCTGTACTCTCCCTTCAGTACGATGATCGGACCGGAGCAGATACTCTCTTTTTTTTTCAACTTTTAAAAGTGTGACTCTTTTTTTTTTTTTTTCTTCTTGACTTTTACTTTGATGAATAATGATGACTTTCGTCGTCGTTTTTGGTCAATTAATATATGTTTCTTTTAGATTGTATATGGGTTATTTAAAAATTCAATCAATTCGGAAAAGCAAAAGTTTAGTTAACTAGATGATACTATCATATTCGTTGAAAATATCTTAACAAACACTTATCTCAGATTTAGAATATCATAACAGTTTTGTAAGATTATTACGCAATAATTATTCTTTTTTTTTTTTGTGTAATAATTACGCAATAAATATCAAATCAATTGTTTTTTTTTTTTGTAAGATTTAGAAATATTAATCAATTAATTGTACATTAGTTACTACTAACTTACATAGTCTAGAAATTAAGTAATAGTTATATTTTCTTGCTACAATAATAACATCCTCTATAAAACTTATGACCTCTTACAAAAAAAATAACAATTGATAATACTTAGTACAGTGTAACCTAACCTATTGGATATGTATATTTTATAAAAAGAAAATATGATCAAATAACCCCAATCTATCTATCTATCAGAAAACCGTATGAAAGTAATTAAAGAAGGTTAAAACGAGTTCAAGGCACATGTTATGGCTCTCCTGCTTGCTCAGTTGTGTAAAAAGCGTACACAGACATATATATATATATATATATATAGACCTAAGAAGGGGTGTGTGTATTAACAATAAAAAACCATCTGATTTTATCTGTTCTCATCTGTCTGATACATTGGTTGTTGTTTAAGACGACGATTGAGGTTGCAGCCTAACGTGAGGGCATGGCCTCTCTGGTTCCCCTGTTGTCCATAGCGTCTTCAGGTCACCTCTCTTGTGACCCAACACGAACAAAGTTCCTGACAGACATTTCCCCCCAACCATTCTCAGATTCATACACTTTCAAATAGCTGCTTTTTTTGGTTCCAAAACATCTCTATTTTATGGGTGCTTACCGAGTATGAATGGCACAATGTAAAGCAAAGCCGGTTGCCCATGTCCGTCCATCAAGTTTAGAGCTATGTATGTTATGAGAAGACCTATGATGATTGTCAAGAATAATACTATTAGAAAAACCCTTTTAGTAGATTCTGGATTTTCTTCTTCGTTTTGTCGCTACTGAAGGGATCATACCTAGACCATAAGCAGACATTGTCCCAAGGAAATACCCTGACTTAAGCCTCTTGTTCGCCAACCAGTCGTATCTGCAGAGTGGAGCACGGTTTGATCAGATTTAACATTAGACTAAAGTACTGATCATAGTAGGTTTCTTTTATTACTGAAAATGATAAGATGGATCAACTGAAAACACATCCCTACAGTATCTATTCTTATTCTAAACAAGATCTTGTCTCCAGTTGTCTACCTATTGCATTTGATTCATTCACACTCACCTATTTACTAGACTTTCTGACTTTGTACTGCCTTATGTCATGAGGTCCATACCCTACTTATGGTGCAACAATAGCAACTCTTGAACATTGTCATGATATTTCTATCTACAGGTTCTTCAAAAAAACGCAAAACCACATTAAACAGGCACAAAGCATTACATGAAAGTTAAACTGAACCAGAATGTCAGGTTATAAGATTTTTTTTCACACTTCAAGCGATATTTTTTCATTAAATATCTGTCTGAAATGATGCACAAATGCGGACTATAGAGGTATATCAAGCAAGACCCCAATGTGTGCAATCATGTTTCTGATAAACCTATCTTGCATTTTGCTGAGGACCTCTATTGGTTTGTTGTCCTGATTTACATCGATATCCGCATTTGCGCATCATTTCAATCTATTGTATGCCTCTAGTGACACAGTTTAGCTGAGATCTTGATATAGTAATAAGACGAAAGGGAATTGTAACAGTACAAACCTCAGTGCAAAAGTTACAAGCAGTCCAGGTAATATAATATCACCAAATCCAATGATGCTGTAGCCACCCCAGGGATCAAACATACGTGGGATCTTTAGTAGCATAGGGATTCCATCCTCTCCGCTTCTGTCACCACGGGCTACCTATAGGTGGGAAAATGGGAAAAGACGACAATTTCTCGAAAATATCAGTGTGGAGCAGACAGAAAAGTAAAAAAANTTTTCAACTTTTAAAAGTGTGACTCTTTTTTTTTTTTTTTCTTCTTGACTTTTACTTTGATGAATAATGATGACTTTCGTCGTCGTTTTTGGTCAATTAATATATGTTTCTTTTAGATTGTATATGGGTTATTTAAAAATTCAATCAATTCGGAAAAGCAAAAGTTTAGTTAACTAGATGATACTATCATATTCGTTGAAAATATCTTAACAAACACTTATCTCAGATTTAGAATATCATAACAGTTTTGTAAGATTATTACGCAATAATTATTCTTTTTTTTTTTTGTGTAATAATTACGCAATAAATATCAAATCAATTGTTTTTTTTTTTTGTAAGATTTAGAAATATTAATCAATTAATTGTACATTAGTTACTACTAACTTACATAGTCTAGAAATTAAGTAATAGTTATATTTTCTTGCTACAATAATAACATCCTCTATAAAACTTATGACCTCTTACAAAAAAAATAACAATTGATAATACTTAGTACAGTGTAACCTAACCTATTGGATATGTATATTTTATAAAAAGAAAATATGATCAAATAACCCCAATCTATCTATCTATCAGAAAACCGTATGAAAGTAATTAAAGAAGGTTAAAACGAGTTCAAGGCACATGTTATGGGCTCTCCTGGTTGCTCAGTTGTGTAGAAAGCGTACACAGACATATATATATATATATATATATATATAGACCTAACAAAGGGGTGTGTGTATTAACAATAAAAAACCATCTGCTTTTAATCTGTTCTCATCTGTCTGATACATAAGTTGTTGTTTAGGACGACAATTGAGGTTGCAGCCTAACGTGAGGGCATGGCCTCTCTGGTTCCCCTGTTGTCCATAGCGTCTTCAGCTCACCTCTCTTGTGACCCAACACGAACAAAGTTCCTGACAGATATTTCCCCCCAACCATTTTTAGTTTCAAACACTTTTCAAAATAGCTGCTTTTTTGGTTCCAAAACATCTCAGTTTTTTGGGTGCTTACCAAGTATGAATGGCACAATGTAAAGCAAAGCCGGTTGCCCATGTCCGTCCATCAAGTTTAGAGCTATGTATGTTATGAGAAGACCTATGATGATTGTCAAGAATAATAGTATTAGAAAAACCCTTTAGTACATATTCTGGATTTTCTTCTTCGTCTCTTCCCTATTGAAGGGATACCATACCTAGACCATAAGCAGACATTGTCCCAAGGAAATACCCTGACTTAAGCCTCTTGTTCGCCAACCAGTCGTATCTGCAGAATGGAGCACGGTTTAATCAGATTTGACATTAGACCGTAGGGATACTGTAGGGATGTGACTGGATCAGATCAACTAAAAACACATCCCTACAGTATCTATTATTATTCTAAACAAGATCTTGTCTCCACGTGTCTACCTATTGCACTCTTGCCCTGATCTCTTTGAGTGCATTTGATTCATTCACACTCACCTATTTACTAGACTTTGTAATGCATTATGTCATGAGGCCCATACCCTACTTATGGTGCAACAATAGCAACTCTTGAGCATATTCATGATATTTCTATCTACAAGTTCTTCAAAAAAAAACGCAAAACCACATTAAAGTATTAAACGGGCAAAAAACATTACATGAACGTTAAACTGAACCAGAATGTTAGGTGATATTTTTTCATTAAATATCTGTCTGAAATGATGCACAAATGCGGATATAGAGGTATATCAAGCAAGACCCCAATCATGTTTCTGATAAACCCATATCGCATTTTGATGTTTTTTCCTAAGCACCTCTGTTGGTTTGTTGTCCTGATATACATCGATATCCGCATTTGCGAATCATTTCAAGCTATTGTATGCGTCTAATGATACAGTTCAGTTGAGATCTTAATATAGTAATAAGACGAAAGAGCGCAAGGGAATTGTAATAGTACAAACCTCAGTGCAAAAGTTACAAGCAGTCCTGGTAATATAATATCACCAAATCCAATGATGCTGTAGCCACCCCAGGGATCAAACATACGTGGGATCTTTAGTAGCATAGGGATTCCATCCTCTCCGCTTCTGTCACCACGGGCTACCTATAGGTGGGAAAATGGGAAAGGACGTTCTCGAAAATATCAGTGTGGAGCAGACAGAAAAGTATGAATGAAAATGGTTTTCTAAAGCAAAAAAGGAAAATGCAAGAGGAACTTACCACAATCATCACGCTTTCACGGAACCACCATTTCGAAACAAAAACCCAGAAGATGTCATACATGAAGGCACAGCTGAGAAGAACAAACCCAACCTGTTAACATTAAAGTTCAATGAGTCATCATAACTAATGCTGTTATTAAAGATTGTTCTTTCTATACATTGGCAGAAAGGATTGTGTCCATCTACCGGCAGCAAGCAAGTTTTCAGTCTTCAATTCAGTGTTTCAGATTGTTGAATTTTCAACATTTTAAAGCTTATTTATTAGGTGCCAACTTCGTAAGCACATAGTCATAATTTACACACTGGAAAAGTGATGTTCAAACACAAAGCTGGTACTAGATGGCTACAGGTGTTGTCAACATGTGAGAGATTTGGTGCCGTCACAAGGAAATGGCTATCACCTTAAGATTTGGTACGCGGACAATTTGAAGAACTGTGATTATCAGTGAGATTCCCTGTCAGCAAGACAAGCAAAATTAAGCTGTTACCTTCTGTTATCTGTTAGACTAGGGTATGTGTATGGTAGTCTTGTATGGAATTTAAACAGTAGTAGGTGGCATAGAAAAACATGGATTCAAACAAAAAGAGTATTGTCGTGCTTACAAGTATATCTTGGCCTATCCAAGCAAAAGAGTATTGTCGTTTAACTGCCCAAATTACAGCAAATGTTATGCAAAAGGGACAAACAGCCAGCGTCAAGTATGAGACAGCACCCAGGAAAGGAACTTTGACATATGATTCTCCAAAGCGGCGGAAACATCTGAAACTATAATAAATCCAACGTCAGTATCAGATATCTTTTTTTCTTTTTTAACTTCTAAAGAGAGAAGAAGCAGGCACATATGAAACTTTTTCTACAAACAATGCAGAGTTAAAGAACAAATATTCGAGTGAATAGTCCTATCATTTCATAGTCAACCAAAAAAACAATTCATTGTTTCTCTCTGATTCTTTATTACATGGCAAAACAAGCCCTAAAATCCAGACAATGCAGAACGTAGGAAGTTTGAAAAAAGATCAACCCACGAGAATAAATAATGAACCACTATTTGCGGTTAGGAGTGTTTCTTATACTATTCAACTCATTAGGGGATGTCGTACATCTCAATGTTTCCTGCTCTTTTAAAAGCAAAAGGAGGTGAAAACATGCTCCTGACGGCGAAATGTAAATGAGAAGAAGAAATAAACATACCATGAGAGTAAAGCGACCAAACAGGTTTGCAGCCCCTGATAGTACCAACGAAACTTTCAGTATCAGTAACAGGATGATTCAATTAGGTATTTCTATGATTTCAATTGGTCACAAGATAAACGCTCTGACCTCTACGCCACCTATGCAAAATAGTACCACCAACACTTCTATAAACCAGAATGACATAAGCTTGTAGAGCATGATCAGGAAACAAGAAGCAACCACTACAAACAAAATTGCTGATATCACGGTGACCTCAACAACACCTCTAGAGCTGGTGGTTGATAACTGTAGAAGTTCATCTGATCCGTCCTGCAGTTTAAGATCAATAACAAATGAATTGAGGGCACTTTTCTTTGGCTGTCAAAGGTTCGAACATGATGGATGTCCACAATATAAAGTTGTACGAAATTCTGAGGCAGCAAGCACCTTTAACAGCTTGTCTTGCTCAATAGCTTCTTCCCTGACAGTCCAGGCAGACCAATAAGAAGCACACAAAATGGTACCGACAGCCATAAGCCATAGAAAGACCTCAGCCACATCAACTGCTGGACGTTTCGGCGAGTAGAGCTGCAGAGTAACTGAACAAATATAGTCAACACCCACTTACAGAAAAGGAGAGAGCGAGAGATATGCCAAAATACAAGAAGCACAATCTCTGGTGAAGAACAATTGGATTCATATGAAGAATTACCTGTGTTGTTACTCTTGACTATGTTCTCCAGACTTCTACCAGCATCAACGGGTAACATAACAACAGGAATAGTTATATCTAAAACATTTTCGCCCTTCTCGCAGACCATCTTGAAAAGATCTGCAAAACAACAGTCAACCTTGCCAAACTCAAGAAGATAACTAGAATTCTGTCTGTTTGATTGGGAAATAAGTACTATCACCTGTTCACAGTCTATGTATGTAAAAGTAAAACTACAAGAATAGGAATAATTTTTAACAGACAAAAGGCTTGAGTGAAGTTACCTGTACTGTTATTTATAATAAGGATGGCCGAGGCACCAGCTGCTTCAGCTATCTTAGTTTTGGTGGTAAAACTGCATTTACCACGGTGAACAAGAATGACCTCTCCTGTAAGCTACGAAAAGAAAATGAAACTGGAATTACACACACAGGTGAAACAAGAAGAAAGACGAGTAGTACATAATGACAAGACGAAAAGTAAAAAATAATGGCAACCTTATTTTTGGGGGTGCTGCAGCAATCAGGAGGGTCAGCAATAGCAAGTTTGATGAGGGTAGCATGTTTCTCCTTAGATTCCAAGGTTGGGCCAAACCTAGCACCTACACCAACATACTCCATGTATTCCGTCCCATTCACTCGAGTTGGGACTTTCACCTGTCCATGAAATTGCGTTGGAGTCAAGTAGGATGGCTCCATAGGCTAAATGCAAAACGGTAAGAGTTCTAGATCTATATCCAAATTTTTCTTGACACACCAAAATAGCTCCTTAATTAACAAGAAGCTTGCAACATTTTTAAAAGACTAAAAAACAATGAATAAGGAGAGCTCTCATGGGTATAGCTACTCTCGCTGTTCTGACTTCTGAATGACATCAAATCTCAAATCCAAAAGTTGACTCTAAAGAAAGCGTCTGTAAAACTCCCCCAAAATTTCACTGTATGCAGCTGGCAATAACAGATATAGGAACAGGAGGACACCGAGATTACATAAAGAATGAAAGCAATCGACACAGAGACTTACAAAAATCCATTAACAATACAAAAAAACCTAAAGTAATTCGAAATACCAGAAAGTCACCAAGAGATAGATAGATAGATATAGCTTCAAAGGGGACGAGCTAAAAATAAAGACAGATCAAAGTGAAGTGAATGAATGATCCTCTTACCAGTACGAAATTGTTGTTGCAACCAGGTCTCTGAGGGAGGGAATCGTCGTGGTGAACTATGTCTCCAGCAGAAACCAAACTAGCACTGTACAGCAACAACCCGAAAACAAACGAGAAACAGCTCAGAGTTTTCCATAAGATCATAATTGGCTCCACAGAATCGTAAAAGGAGGAAGAAGAAGAAGATGAAGACGAAGGAGAGAAGTAAAAGAAGAAGATAAAAAAAAAAGATTTAGAGAGGAAAGATAGAT
>NC_025698.1:206701-209075 GCF_000633955.1 Camelina sativa | reverse complement strand
AAAAAAAAAAAAAAAAAACTCTCGTGGGAGAGAGAGAGAGAGAGAGAGATGAGAAAAGGTGGGTGTCGTTTTAGACACAAGTAAAGCTTAAAACGCTGGTTTTGACTTTTTTTTTTTCTTTTGGTGCGACTCTCTCGTCCTTTGGCGCGTGGGACGCGTGTTTGATGTATTGGTGTGTTTATGGATTTTTTTTTTAATTTATTTTATTTTATTTTGGGGACGCCTTACTATTTATAATATTATATTATTTTGTATTTGTCGAACTCTTTGTCCGTACGATTTTTTTTTTCTTTTTTTTTCTAGTATTTAAAAAATCAAACTGTTATCTGCTGATAGTGATTAATAATAGAACGGAACTAGCGTGTCGAACAAAAACATGTGGAGTAATTAATGCAAATGACACAAAACTAACATCAACCCCCCTTATCGTACTTTATCACCTTTTTTTTTGTGAAAATTTGTCTAACACTTTTTTTTTCCAGCGTTCTATGAATTTTTTGATTAAATATACAATTCACTTATTGTCAGTTAGTGAAGAACTGATTATATATGATGATACCTATCTCACACACAAAGACAAATTTTCAGATATTAAAATTTTTATAGACATATGGGACGGTTGCAGTGCGTCTCATACATCATATTCATATATATATATATATGCCATGAAACTATTATAAAGTATTTGATGATGCCATGTTGATATATGTTATGATTACTGATGATTTCAGGTTGACAATAATGTTAATATACATTATATAAAAAAAAAAAAAGTGGGTCTAATTTGATTAACATCATTACATTAACCTATACCGGTTATCAAAATAATGCATCTGCACACTAAACTGGCATGTGCGTGTGGAACATTTTATAGACAAGCTGCGCGTGGAACATGCATGCGATTTGTACTTCAAATCCACCGATCACCGGCTACCCCCTAATTTAAAATTAATTTAATTGTAATTATTTTTGAGTTATTACAAATTTTAAAAATTGAATCCGTATGAACCGTACCGACAAGACGGCATGTTACAGTAGTAAAAAAAACCATTAGATAATCTCTCAAAATCTAATGTGGTCGACCTCATACTATGATCAAACTGTCTTGGCCAATCATAGTCTCCCACGATGAAAAGGATCCCCTTTTGGTCATTTTGTCCACGCGTCGCGCTTTTGCTCTGATTATCACGTGCGCAAAACTCGTGGGCCCTTTGTTGGGCCATCTTTGGTAACACAGGCCCGTAGAAAGGGACGTGTTAATTAAGACAACGCCAAAAAGTAACACTACAGGGCGTTTTCCGAAAGTGTTGACGGCAGACAGGTTTCTCGAGACAGAGCAAAACAGCAAGCATTTTTATGAATGGGTTTTGCACTTAATAAAACAGACGGTTTATATATGAACTTCAAGTCTTTTTCCACTCCACTCACAAAAAGTAAAGATTTTTAAGTAAACACAGACAATATACTCGAGATTCATAACACAAAGCAGAGATTCGATTCTCAAGAGTTTCGTTGGAGCCACTCTTGAATGGCGGAACGAAGGGCGTGGTTAGGGACTAGGTTGTTGTGGGCAAGCCTAAGGTTCGTCATTGGTGATGTCTCATGACCATTGTCTAGCCATTCTCTCAAGGATTCAGCTTCATAGGTGAAGCCATCGGCCGCAACACGAGGCTCTCGCATTACTTCCTGTAAAAAACAAAACGAGCATTGGCTTCTACACATAAATCAAACTCGAAATTGTCTAAAAATCAATCAGAGATTAAACCAAACCCAGCCAAGTGTGTACTTAGATCAGTTCTACACATATTGAAGAGCAATAATGCAGATTGATAACAGAAATAACAGACATGTTGGGTTTTTCAGGGCTATCCGTTTGTTTGGGATTCAGTTTCTGTTTAAATGCTCCAGTATGAACAACGAACTACATGGGTCCTGGTCAACGTACCTGTGAGATAGGACAGATAAAATATGAGGGAGGCTGGCGTGTAACGGATTCCTCAACAGAGAATCCAGAAGAAATTCCATGGCGACGCGTGTAACTCTGAAGAAGCAATAGAATCTCCGAGCAGACTGAGCTGGCTGCGTCTTTCTCAGCCGCGACCTTGCTGAGTTCTTCCTCTGTTCCTTTTCTACGTCTTGCTTCTTCTTCATATAACCTCATGAAGTTTTGTCCTACAGAGCAAGCTTCTTCCTTCTCCTTCTTCACTTTCTCTAGCTCCTCTCTTCTTCTCTTTCCCATCTCCTCTGTTTCTTTCCTCTGCCTCACCTGTCAAAAACACTTTTTTAATATGATGATTAATTAACTTCTAGTTTCTAAAATTAAATCTAAGATCGATCACCTCGTCTTCATATAGCTGCATCAAGTTCTTGCTTA
>NC_025698.1:200691-205381 GCF_000633955.1 Camelina sativa | reverse complement strand
AGCTTCATAGGTGAAGCCATCGGCCGCAACACGAGGCTCTCGCATTACTTCCTGTAAAAAACAAAACGAGCATTGGCTTCTACACATAAATCAAACTCGAAATTGTCTAAAAATCAATCAGAGATTAAACCAAACCCAGCCAAGTGTGTACTTAGATCAGTTCTACACATATTGAAGAGCAATAATGCAGATTGATAACAGAAATAACAGACATGTTGGGTTTTTCAGGGCTATCCGTTTGTTTGGGATTCAGTTTCTGTTTAAATGCTCCAGTATGAACAACGAACTACATGGGTCCTGGTCAACGTACCTGTGAGATAGGACAGATAAAATATGAGGGAGGCTGGCGTGTAACGGATTCCTCAACAGAGAATCCAGAAGAAATTCCATGGCGACGCGTGTAACTCTGAAGAAGCAATAGAATCTCCGAGCAGACTGAGCTGGCTGCGTCTTTCTCAGCCGCGACCTTGCTGAGTTCTTCCTCTGTTCCTTTTCTACGTCTTGCTTCTTCTTCATATAACCTCATGAAGTTTTGTCCTACAGAGCAAGCTTCTTCCTTCTCCTTCTTCACTTTCTCTAGCTCCTCTCTTCTTCTCTTTCCCATCTCCTCTGTTTCTTTCCTCTGCCTCACCTGTCAAAAACACTTTTTTAATATGATGATTAATTAACTTCTAGTTTCTAAAATTAAATCTAAGATCGATCACCTCGTCTTCATATAGCTGCATCAAGTTCTTGCTTATCAAGCACGCTTCTTCCTTCTCCTTCTTTATCTTCTCGAGCTCTTCCTCTTGTCTCTTTATAGATTCCTCCATCTCTTTCCTCTGTCTCAGCTGCTCATTGTACAGCTGCATACCTAATTTGTAAAAACATTCAGCGAAATCTCTAATTGTCTGAAAGAAAACATTCAATTCTGTTTCTGACAGTACCGTCCTGAACAATGACTCGCACTTCTTCAATCTCCTTCTTAGTTTTCTCGTGTTCTTCTTTCTCTTTTCCCAACATATCTTCAGCTTCAACTCTGCGTCTCAGTTCCTCATTGTATAGCTTCCTTCCATTCAGAATGATGATAAGTGCATCGTCCCTCTCTTGCTTAGTCTTCTCCACCATTTTCCTCTGTTTTGCTAAGGCGTCTTTACTTTCTTTCCGTAGCCTCACCTCTTCATTGTACATGGCCTCGTACTCTCTTGCCTATAAAGTAAAGGTAAGCAAGTCTAAGCAAAAACACATTTTTCAATGTCTGAGATTATGGATTTGTGCAAGGATTTTTACACTTCGAATGGCCTCAACTGCAGTATTTTCAGCTTTAAACCGCCTGACACATTCTTCGTACGCTTCTCTTTTCGATTCCTCAACTTCCATAAGTGCTTGCTTAAGCTGTCTATACAGTTGATCATTCCTGTCGCTTTCCTGCAACATAACATGGAGCTTTCAGTCACTTAGTGATAGACACAGAAACAACACAATTAATGTTTACGTCACTTAGTGATAGACACAGAAACAACACAAGATATATTGGGTTTACGTCTTTTGCATAGGTCATTTGTTTATATATCTCAACTAACAATACCAACAGTGTATAGACCGTACAGATTGATCTTCTGATGCAGTTGGCTCTAACATGTCTCTGTCTCTCCTTGTGTCAATGTAAGCTACAATTGCAGAGACCAATTCTGCAGAGCATTTCGGTGAAGCAGAGGAATAACGTTTCGGTTTCAATTGTCCAGCTTCGGCTTCTGTTTCATCCACATGGTCTTCAAGAGTGGCTTCCCTGAGTATTTAATATATAGAGACAATCAGGTAATTTCCTCAAAGACAAGCCACAGGAACATATTAGTAAAGAGAGTTTTCAAAACTCTCACTTTGTGTAGATGAGATGTCCATCACACATAAACATAACCTCGCATGAGCTAGGCGCGTGTTGGTAGACATACTTAGCTTTTCTGGATTTGAGTTCGAACATCTTCCTGCCATTTTCAGCAAGTCAATACGAGTGAAGGTTTTGGTGAGATTTAAAGTTTTCGCAGATTTCCTATACGTACTCTGTGTAATGATGATCTGATGCAGCTCCCATGACGAGCTTCTTGATTTTGCTCTCATGGATGAGTTCTAATATCCCTTGCTTCACATCGTTCATCTCTATACATGATATGTAAATATCGTCCTCATTCACCTGTGATCATAATGAATCCAACATCGGGTATCAATTTTTGCATAACAATCATCTTAATTAGAAATCAAGAAACAGGGGAAACACAACCATCCATCTCAACGCAAGAACTAACATAATTTAACAATATAAGAGTGCAACAGATCAATACCCCTTCTTGTTGACAAAGATCAAAATAATCATGTAATGTCTCGTACATGATAGCCTCCAATTCTTCAAGTTTGCGAGCTAACATATCAAAAGCAACACAAATCATCTGAATCATCTTTATAGCCTTTAAACAAACATTAACAATTGGCAATTGATCTTTCGTCAATTGCGGCTTGAAATAATGACGATTACCAGCAGGAGAAGCAGTTTTTGGCTGATAAACATGGAGAATGCAGACTTTCTTGGCGCCAAAGTTTTTTAAAGCCCAAAGCAGAGTTGATCTGCTCTCCCTCACATCATTCTTCACTGCAACATGAACAACATCACTGCCCATGGCCATGAGTTCCGCCATTGATGATGTCCTTTCTTTCGTCTTTGTTTCCTCCTTAAGAAAATGAAAACAGAGAAACCAAGAAGAATCTAACAGAAAGAAAACAACAGTGGTTAGTGGTGACCCTCAATGTTCTTTTTGTTGACCGTTTCAGGTTTTGTAAAGTGGACACAGTAAAGTCAACGGGTGGCAATCAAAACAGAAGTCAGTGCACAAAAATACTAAAACAAGAAACGGCACTACAAGATTTTTCCCCTGTGAATAAAGGAATTTTTATTAAATTTTTCATAACACATTCAATGAATCACACAACACAATCAGCATCATATGTATCCTAAGACGAATCATAGAAATATGGGTGCCGTTGCACCCAGTCTCTAATGGCTGAACGAAGAACAAGATTCGGGGTGAGATTGTCATTCTCGAGCAGAAGGTTTGTCATCGGTGATTTTTCACCTCCGTGACGGAGCCACCTTTTGAATTCCTCTGCTTCATAGGTGTGACCATCGGCTGCAACATGAGGATTATGCATAATCTCCTACATAAACGAGCAATGGCAATGAATAATCACTAGACAGCAAACCAGCAAATATTAGATGGAAGACTAGTTTTAAACAACATGAATGGTTTAGTGTAAGAGTAAGCTTAGAACACTAATGTTTTGATATATTGAGCAGAAGCCAAGTCAATATCTGAATAACAGATACGCTTTCTAGATGGAGCCATGGAGGATTTGAGTACTGACCTTTGAAATGGGACATAGGAAACATTGGGGAGGCTCGTCGGAAAGAGACCACTGCAACGGGGATGATGGTGAATGTGATGATGAGACGGCCTTATCCAGGTTTAGATGTATCAAAAGCTCTTCACATGTTTTTATAGCTTCGTCTCGCTCTTTCTGGATCAATTCTAACAGACGACAATCAGTATAATGCTGTTCTTCGTGTTCCTTTTGGACCCTTTTCATATCTTCAATTTCTGCTTTCGCTCTGTTTAGTTCCACCTCCGCTTCTCTCCTGCGAATTACTTCTTCACTGTACAGTTTCTGAGTGACACCAAAGGAACTTGAGAGAGTTTCCTCCCTTTCACACCTCATCTTATCGCGTTGCTCCTTTTCTCTCTTTAGTTCCTCAATTTCTAATATCCGTCTCTGCTCCTCGTAGTACATCGTCTCAACCCCACTAGCCTGTTTAAAAGAACCAAGACAATTGAACAATTGAGAATCGCCTACACTGGAAGATGTGAAACACCAGCACAAGAATCTAACATGGTAAACTTGAAATTAAGCTCGGGGTTAAGACACGTGGCGCAGGAAATATACAAATTTGAGCTAACAAGGAGACGTGTTGGATCCTAGAATTTTTCAGTTCTCACAATTCCATTTCTTTATATCTTCTCCAAGGCTTTCAAGAGGTTTTACGCAATTTGCAAGGTTCCAAACTCATAAAATGCTATATGCTGACCAAAGAGTGGGATTTACGTACTGATCGTTCTTCAGATGACGATAGGGGATGTGGCTCACTGACACGTTCAGCTCTTCCTGCTGCCTCATATGGTATCAGAGCAGAATCAAGGCTATGAAGGCTGCTTGAGGATTCAGAGTAGGAGTATGATGAACCCGCAAGTTCAAACCGTCCCTCCCTAATAAACAAAGGGAAATTTCAATAAACCTTACAATTTATTTCAAAACATGTAGAAGTAAAATCCTCAATCTCACCTCGTTTGGATGTTGTTGCCATTACATACAAGCCATATTTTACAGCAATCAGGTGCGTGTCGAATCACATACTCAGCTATTGTAGATGTGATATGAGTCATGCCCCTGCATCATTAAAGAAAGATACGTAATTAGAGTAAACATCTACGTATTATTCACACTGCGTTGTTCTGGAGACGCAGAACAATTCTGAAGATATACGTACTCGGAGTAATGGGAATCAGCAGTTGCTCCCAGGATAAGCTTTTTGATATTGTTTTGACAGATAAGTTCCACAATCCATTCCCCCACATTATTTGCTGAAAGATATGACATATCCACATCT
>NC_025698.1:178405-199805 GCF_000633955.1 Camelina sativa | reverse complement strand
AGATACGTAATTAGAGTAAACATCTACGTATTATTCACACTGCGTTGTTCTGGAGACGCAGAACAATTCTGAAGATATACGTACTCGGAGTAATGGGAATCAGCAGTTGCTCCCAGGATAAGCTTTTTGATATTGTTTTGACAGATAAGTTCCACAATCCATTCCCCCACATTATTTGCTGAAAGATATGACATATCCACATCTTGTTCAATAACCTGCAATATATAGACAATTCTATAATATTCCAGATGAATGCATTGTAAACTTCCTCTCAACTCTTATATATTCTAATGGAAATTGTTGTTGTAAGAAAAATGAATGAACCACGCGAATAAGTTTTCAGATTCAACTTGTTTCCTTGTTGTGACAGGCTACTGTATTAATCAGTTGGGAGCACTCACTCCTTCATCTATGCAGATATCATGGTACTTGAGAAGGCTCTCACTTATACTTGCTTGTTCCGACTCCTGGATTGCATGGATCTCACTTTGTTCAAGCCCAGTTGCTGGAATGCACAAACAATGAAACAAAAGAACAAACAAGATAAGGAAAAGAAAAGAAGGAAAACTCACATAGCAGCATGTATAAGTTCATTCAAGAACGTAAGATTGATCTTCCTCATTAACCAGGAAAATCATCGAGTGGCTTGGTATATAATCATCGCAAACACATAAAACACAAATACAGACACCGATCTACAACCATTTATATCCCAAACCTTACTTCCTACGAACACGAATGTTAAGAAACATAAAGAATCTTTCGAATCACCAAGATATAAACTTGATCACCAATGAAAATAAGAAACAGAAGAATGATAAAAGAAACACGAATTGGAATCCGCTGGAACCATTTGCATCATTTTTATCAACATAATCATCAGAGATGCTTGATAAGTGTAACCAAACCAGAGAAATATAATAACAAATAATATGACATGTTCGATAAATACAGTAGTACTAACCAAAGTTTCTTGGCACGAAATGATAATAGAAAAAGGAGAATTGAACATAGGAGGAGGTATACATGAAGGGGTCATGGAAATCAGCTGGTGAACGTGAAGAAGGTGGAGCTTCTTGACACGGAGAGTCCTCAAAGCCCATAACAAAGTGGATTTACTTTCAACAACGTCTTGGCTGACTGCAACATAAACGGGATCGTCATTCAAAGCCTTTGCCATGGTTGATTCTCTCTCTCAAACTTTAATTTTCTCTATATTGATTGATTTGATTACGCAGGCAGAGGACAAAATTCTATCTTTTCCAAAACAAAGAGGATAATACAAACAAACGAAAACTATCTTTTTGTTATTAATAAATATTACAGAGACATCATGAGTGTGTATATGTATTGGTCCTCCCATTTACCAACTAATTACGAAGATGTTTCCGACCATTTTCTTATTAGTAAATTAGACTTAGTATATTTCGTAGTAACGTATTTGTTTATGAGAGAAAGAAAGATAAGATCTAAAGAGTCAAAGAGATTAACATCAGAGCGAGTATCCGTGACTTTCTCTTTAGATGTATGTCTACACTTACTAGTACTACTACTACATTCGCAAGGCAAGACCATTTCTTACCGTAAAAAGACAAATTTCCAACAATTATTTTTAAAAACTAAATTCAAAGGATACATTCATCAAAAAGACATTCTCGATTATAGTATTAAAATTAAATGTCAACTCAGAGAATTAAAAAATATATATATATATATATATTTTTTTTTAATAAGATAAGAATCCGAAATCGAAGGCAAGATAAATTTAGGGTTAGTGACGAGGAAAGCTTTGACGAAGTAACGGAGAAAATTAGGGGGAAAAAAAGGAGAAATGTGTAGAGAGCCTTTGGCTTGCTACTAGTGAGAAATATGATTTGTTACCTCTGTTTATAAATCCAAACTTTATGACCGACGAGGCGACGACCAGTTAAAAATTAGATTAGCCTGACGAAGAAGAAGTCGAGAACAATGGAAAAAGCAGAAAGAAAAAGAACTATATATATATATAGTTCCAACGCTGCAGGGTTCGAATCCTAACCAACGTTATAGGACACATATACTCATGTGGAGGAAGACATGGACTTGATGAGTCTGCTTCACTCCCATTGCTTTTGGACTTCACATTCACATGTTCTTTCCTTATCCTTACTTTCTTTGCGTTAATTATACTATAAACCTTAAATTAAAGTTTTACCGTAAATGATTACTCCATAACGTACGTGAATATCATACAAAAGAGTAATTAATGGGCCATCGGTTACAGAGGACGTGCAATTACAAAAGTCATTACAACTAATGGGCCACGTTATCGGCCCATGTAAAACCAACAATAAAGTATCATCGTCGGTTACATCCGAAAAGAGTGAAAAGATTTAAACGATCCGATTGCCGATTGCGGATATATACAGGTTCCATCGTTCTCTCTGGCGTCTCAGATTCGATAAGAAGCGAGAGAGGTGGGTCATCTAACCTTCCGTCCATATTGATTTATTAAGACCTAAGTTTTCCAAATTTTAAATTTGAGTTGATTTTTTTTTTTTTTTTAAGGTTTTAATGTCCTGCATGAAGGCAGCGGCGAAGGCAGAAGCGGAGGCGGTGGCAGAGGCAGGGGCGGAGTCAGGGGCGGAGGCGGTGGCAGAGGCAGGGGCGGTGGCAGAGGCGGTGGCAGAGGCAGGGGCGGAGGCAGGGGCGGAGGCAGAGGCAGAGGCAGGGGCAGAGGCGGAGGCAGAGGCAGGGGCAGGGGCGGAGGGTGTTGCACCAACTCAGGTCTGGTGGGACATAAACAGGTGTCCGCTTCCCGATGACGTTGATGTAGGTCGGTTCCGTCCGTGTATAAAACGGGCGTTGGAGGAGAAATTAGGCTACGCTGGTCCTCTCACCATCACTGCCATTGGCATACTAACAGACGTCCCTCCCAACTTCTTGAAAGAAGTCTATTCCTCTGGAATCGGTATTTATCACGTCCCCCGTGGTTAGTAATCCTTTACCCACTTATGTCTTTCAACATCCAAATTGAATTGGTTACATAGTGTTTCTCTTTTTTTTTTTTGAAGTCTTTTTAAGTTTCTGAAACAGATATCGTTGACATTACGGCAACTATGCTTTATTGGATCTGGGCGAATCCACCTCCGGCTAATGTAATGCTCATATCTACTAGGGCAAATTTCTCCCGTACTCTTGACGTGCTACATGAGTATGAATACAACATTGTTCGGTCACTATCTCCAGAAGCCCCCTCCGCTTCCACTTCCACTTCCATCTGGGAATGCTTACTGGCAAGTTTACTGGCAGGTAGGTATATGTCTTCTCTCTCACAACAGTACCGTCTTTAGATATAATTACATGTTTCTGAATTATTTCTTTTAAAGATGATGATATGGAATCATCAGGGGGACTAGAAGACAGGAGTAGTGAAACGGGTGAATCTGCCTTGCGTTGTGAGCAATGCGGTGTTACTCTCCAAGGCATTGAAAATTTCACCACCCACCTCAAGAGTGGAGAACATTTACATAATGTAAGCATCCTTCCTAGCCAAAAATAGAGAATACTTGTTGTGTTAATATATTTATCCTTGTGAGAAATGTTTTTTTTTAGTATGCCTCTTTTAAAAATGCTTCTCTTACCTTTAAAACCTTTTAGAAGGTTTCGAATGTATTTCTTGATGCTCGATTCCAGTGTATTTTAAAAGTTTTTACACCTTGTTATAAGATTTTATAAGTAACTTTTTTATTAAGTTACGCCGAAGAGAGAGAGAGTATTTTTGAAAAGTGGTACGGTAAAGTGAAACTCCCGTATAATTATTATCTTTCGCCTTAATTTATTTCATCACATGTTTTATCTTTTTTCCACGAGCAGGCGCGATATTACCGGAAGAAAGGCTAAGTAAAGAAGTAGAAAAGAGGTAGAAGACAACCATCTGCCATGGGAGTTTTTCATCCAGTTTGTAAGCAATAATAAAAATAATAAAAAGGTGGAGAGAGATGAGAGAAACGATTATCATATGAGAACATATGAGAACCTCTCTACATGTCACTATTTTATTGATTTTGTTTTACTCTTTATAATTTTAATTTAAAACCAAAAATTAAATTATATTGAAATAATATATCTGAGAAATTTGTATAGTTTCTAGTTTCTACTGATGCATATGCTCTAAGAGTCGATGGGATGCTAATGTTTTGTCTTAAGACATTGTACTCCTTGTCAGTCCTTATCCACTCCTTCTCTACTAGCTCTTTACTTTGGTTTTGGTTGTATAAACAATGTATAGAAAAAACCACTCCCTAATGACTATACGAAGATAATGGTTTTTAATCACGACTATAATTAGGGTGCTTCTCCAGCCACTCCCTAATGACTATACGAAGAGTGTGATTTGGAATGAGTTTGTGATTCTCAAGGGGCTCGCCTGTCTTCGGCGACTTCTTTTTCCCTCCTGTTGTCCTTAGATACTCTCTGAATGTCTCTGCCTCGTATGTGAATCCATCAGCTGCCACATGCGGATCTCCCATTATCTCCTACATCACATTTGACCCCCCAAAAAAAAATCGAATATGCGTTTAGTTAACAAAGCTTATTGTGGATTATATATAGTTCCAACGCTGCAGGGTTCGAATCCTAACCAACGTTATAGGACACATATACTCATGTGGAGGAAGACATGGACTTGATGAGTCTGCTTCACTCCCATTGCTTTTCGACTTCACATTCACAGGTTCTTTCCTTATCCTTACTTTCTTTGCTGCTTCCTCGTTTTCCAGTATCCAACCCTGTTTCACATGATTCTCAATTCTCCATCTTTACACTAAAGTGGATGTTTTATTTAGGCTTTTATTCAGTCTTTGTACTTACTGGTTGTTGTTCTTTAGGTGACTCGGCTTCATCTTCATCCCTTCTTCTTCCTTTGCTTGGTTTCTCCGCTGAAGTTGAGAATTCTGAGAATGATTCTGATGGATTCCCAAGGTCGAAACTTCCTTCTCTGTTTTACACATTAAAACTCTTATGTTAAGCTCTACACTTCTTAATATAAACACACACAAGTATATTCCTCAAGCTTACCTTGTCTCGATGAGTTTCCCCTTGCAGATGAACCACATGTTACAGCTCTGAGGTGCATGTTGAAGCACATACTCTGCTTTTCTTGATGTGATACCCATTCCCCTGCATTATCAAACAAGAGGTTAGCGTGTTTGCTTTACCCACTCGTCTTTCTAGTTTCCATTACATGGACTGATTCATTAGAAAAATCTTCTTTTAAAAAAAAAAAAATATCCATGTTCTGGATCTTTGAGTTATTGATTTGGTTTCCGAGCTATCCTTGCCTGGAGTAGTGAGGATCAGCTGCTGCTCCCACAACGAGCTTCTTGATATTGTTTTCATAGATGAGTTCCACAATACCTTCACCCACATCATATCTTGAGATCACTGATATGTCCACATCTTCTTCCTTAACCTGCATCAGCGTAGAATTATTTATGTTAAGCTATATCTAAACAAATAAAACCTATTGACGATACATAGATTAGTCATACTGCCTCATCTCTGGTGTTGATTTTTTTCTGCTTGGATTAACACTGTTATCGCTACACGAGTATATCAGAATCAAAAAGAGAACTCACCCTATTTTTTATGCAGATATCACGGTACTTGTAAAGGCTACGGTATGAAGTCTTGAGTTCTAAATCTTGGATTGCATCGATCTCCCCTTGTGTAAGACCACTTGCTGAAAATACACAAACAAAAAGACCAGTTTAAAACAGAGTAAAAATCATGATGTGTGACTTAACTACTACATATGGGTAGAGCCGTATACGCCCAAAAGTCTAATTCGTTATAGAAGTAGGTAGAATAAATTTGGTCTAATTTGTTTTTGTTGTAATTTGAAGTTTAAAAAGTTAGGATGTTGATTGTTTCATGACTTTATTAAATTACTTCTATGTTTAATTATACTATAAATATTTTGGCATCATATGTATTATGTTCTAGGGAATTTGATATCAGCACATCTTTGTTTCAAAGTCTCTAGAAATACGTTGGTAAGAAGAAAAAAAATATGTTTTATGTATCTGCAGAAATATGTTTTGTTTACAGACGTATTTTTCAGATGTGTATATATTATCCGTATAAAAATCAGCACCATCCAGAATCTCATCTAATATTTGTAACAAAATATATCATATATATTATCTAAAACAAGCTTGATTGACGTTACACAATCCCTAATCAAAGTTTCTCGACAGCCCCAAGAAAATAAAATAAAAACTGCAAAACCTAACGTAGAGAGAACGTATAAAAAATACTTACAAGAAGTGGTCAAGGAAAATGGAAGATGAACGTGAAGAAGGAAAATCTTGTTGACTTGAAGAGTCTTCAAAGCCCATAACAAAGTTGATTTACTTTCTCGAACATCTTGATTCACCGCAACATAATATCGTCTCCCATGGTTTCTTTCTTATATACTATTTAGGGTTTGTTTGTTTGTTTCTTTGATTCTTAGTTCTTATGAAGGAAGGAAGGTGTGTGAGAAAGGAAATCGCTATTAGTAATGCATGATAGTATATATAGTGCGAGGAGAGAGGGACTTCTCAAGGTATATAAGAGTATCTATCTCTTTTTTTCTATCCCTTTGCAAGAAAATTGCAAGGTGGTTTCGGACTATTTACGTGTTAATTTCTCGGTCAATGGCTTTGGGTCAGATTATTTAAATCAAGCGAGAGCAGTTGAGAACACTTTACACTTATATCTTAAGTCTCCGGGAATCCTAGTGTAGATGGATAATTGGGGTCCTTCACACGGTCTTGGACATTAAGTTTCTGTGATTAAATGTCGGAAATAAATGTTTTTATGCGGAGAAATTTCGTTGACACTTCTACTACTTATACATCAAGTTTGTTTTATAAATTGTTGACCTCACTGCCGGTTTTAAATCTAATAAATAAGAGGCCAGAATGTTCTAGAATCGACAAGTCAAGGTGACTAAAGAAATTTAACTAGTCAATTTTTATGTTTTTTTCCAACTGGAAAAAGTTGGGGCATAAATTACTGGATTGATGTTGTAAAACTTATTTGTTTTACTATAAGTTTTTTTTTGGGTTATTAGTATATGTAATACAGTCGTAAACTGAATATGGAAATATCAAAGAATATGCAGTATTTTTGGTTGTTAACGTTTTTGTAATGCATTTAGTGTGTGGTGTGTGTGTGTACAAACATCACTTGGCATGTCACATCCAGTACAACAAAATAGTGATTGGCATGGCAGCGTTCAATTTTAAGTTTTTGTTATTTTAGGCATGTCACTTTCGAATTTGTTGTTACATACGTTTTTTTTTTTTTTTATACAAGTCTTTGAGATGGGCCGTTTATACACAGTCCATGGGCTTCATCACCTCTAAAATCGTCTCTTTTACCACAACACCAACAACAACTAGGGTTGGGCACGGGACGAGTACCTTTGAATTTTCTTATATCCTTTACCCGATCCGACTCTAACGGGTAACAGAAAAAATTTACTCGTACTCGATCCTTAAATAACGAGTATCCAGAAAAACGGGTATCCGAAAAAAAATAGTTGACCCTTTAAATACCCGACCCTTTACCCTTACCTGGATAAATGAATATCCGATAAAAAAATTGTCAATAATCGTAATAATAATTTCATATTCCAAAATCCGAAAAAGAAAAATCATAAATGTATGCAACATATAGGTCCAAAAATTAGAAAATTACAAACTTAAAAAACAAAAATAAAATATTAATTCAATTGGGCATCGTATATATCATTCCAGTTGGACTAAGTTGAACTTAGGTTTTAACTTTAACTCTATTATATATTTATAAATTAATAATAAATAATAATAATACAAAATATTAAAGGGTATTTATGGGTCGGGTAACAAAACGGGTAAAGGGACGAGTAACGGGACAGGTATTGAAAACTAAACTAATACCCTATACTCGTCCCTTACTCACGGGTAATAAAATTATAATACCTTTTACTCGACTTTAAAGCTGCGAGTACCTTTTTTCGGGACGGGTACGAGCCGAGTAACGGGTCGAATACGGGACGGGTACGAGCCGAGTAACGGGTCGAATACGGGTAACTGGTATTAGTGCCCAGATCAAACAACAACAACAAAAAAAGAAAAAAATATATATATATTTTCCTCAACACACACTCTCTCTCTCTCTCTAGACTCCATCGATCTTTTTAAAATTCAAAATTGGGTTCGAGTTCTCTCTCTCTCTCTCTCTCTCTCTCTCTCTCTCTCTAGCTTAAAGTTCATAATCGATTGATCACACTATCGTGAAATTTTGAACAAGAGCTGCGTCCTCGTCTGCTCTATGATGAAGATGAATATGAACAAAGCCTGCGATCTGAAATCGATATCTGTTTTTCCTCCTATTTTAAGGTTCGATTTCGCTTCTATCTCTTCTCTTTCTCTTCCACGCGAACAATTTCACATCAGCGAACTTTGATTTGATCGATTTTCATGGTTTAGGGTTTTTAAAATTTATTCTGGGATTATCCGCTATTGTTGTTTCGGATCTGATTTGTGACTGGAGACGAGGTTAATTGATTTGGCTACTGATTACGTTTTCTCTTTGGAATTGTATCTGCCTGTGTTGGTTGCGTATCATCATCTATATAGTAGGAGATCAGCTGAACCACAAGCATCTCAGCAGCTTCGATCACAGCAGTCACAGCAGTCCTTCTCTCAGGGACCTTCGTCTCAGCGTGGTTGTGGCTTTTCTCAGATGACTCAGACTTCTTTCGAAGACCTCAACGATCAGGTTTAGCTACTTAACCTAAACTTCCTTCATGTGACGACTACTTGAGTTATCTCCAATGTTAATTAAATTGATTACACTTTTGTGCTGCTACAGAGATTTAGTTCTCAGGAACGAGACTATTCTTTGAAGAAGGTCAGTTGCTTACCCCCAATCAATCATAATCATAGACGAGATGATAGTCAGTTGGCAGCATCGAGACCTTCCAGCGGTCTTACTAGAAGGTGGAGTTCTGCTTCAGTTGGTGAGTCTAATAAATGTAAGTTTGGCCTCTTTCTGAATTCAAAAAAACTAGCGTGGGATTATGTTCTCTGGGGTGGCTTGGCTCCTAATTTGATCCAACTTTTCTTCATTTGTCACTTTGCAGCTCAGATCAGTGAAGAACTTGAGCAACGGTTCGGGATGATGGAAACTTCTTTGAGCAGGTTTGGAATGATGTTAGATTCAATTCAGTGTGACATCATGCAGGCCAACAGAGGAACTAAAGAAGTATTTCTCGAAAGTGAGTTCTATGATTGTCTCATTTTATGTACACAAATATTTGAATGTGCCAAATTTGCTCTGTTCTCAAAGTATATAGTAACCACACATAGGCTACAACCAGACTAGGGGGTTTAGGATAGTGTATTCCCTTGGATTCTCATTGGTTTAGCCAAACAGGATTTGTTAGCTGGGCCGTTAAAAGCTGATCTTACTCCTTTAGGAACGTGATATTGACAAGAGCAATTTTACAGATTGACATTGTTTGCTCCAATAGATTTATCAGTTTGTTGAAGACCATTTCACTTGACCGTTTGATCACACCATGAAGAATGACTCTTAATTTCTCAATACTCCATGTGAAGGTCTAAATAGATACTTAGCTAGATTTATGGTTTCTTCTGTTTATTGCAGCTGAACGCTTACAGCAAAAGTTGATTCTCCAAGACACTTCACTACAGCAGCTGGTAAAAGCAAATATTTGCATTTTTTACTTGTTTCTTTATCGACCTTGTGCAAATGGATTAACTTATTAAAATACATAAATAATTGGCAAGCAGATGAAGGATCAAGCAGATGCTAAAGCTAGTCTTGTTGGAGGTGTTAAATCTATTTTAGAGGAATTCAGCAAAGATCCCAATCAGGAGAAGCTACAGAATATCTCTCTGATGCTAACAGCTATCCCAGAGCAAGTAGATTCCGCTATGCAGAGAATACAAAGGGAACTCTGTCACACGTTCACCAGAGAGATTCAGGTAACAACATCAGTGTTGTAAAGAAAAATGAGTATGCATTTTTATAAATCTTAGCAGAGCCTGTGAGTCATATCGGATTGTCATAAATCTTCAGACTTGTGAACATGTAATGCTTTAATTCTCACTACCAACACTCTTATAGGTCTTGGCTAGTTTGAAGATGTCTGAGCCAAGGGTTCAGGTTCCAACAGCCCCACAAGTGCAGGTCGTTTCTCGTTCTTTCCATGTCTATGCTCTATTAGCTATAAATTTCAGCAATTAATGTAACCTTTATTAAACCTCAGGCTAAGGAAAACCTGCCTGAGCAGCGCGGTCCAGCAGCCAAGGTAACTCTAAATTCTCGACCTTTTAGAATTAAATTAAAACACATGTATGCTTTGAATCCTACCACCAAAATCTCTTGTAGGTTTTAGGGAGCTTAAAGATGCCTGAGGCAAGAGTTCAGGTTCCAACAGCACCACAAGTGAGAGTCTTTTGCTTTCCATGTCATTGCTATCTAGGTTGAAAATTCCAGCAATTAATGTGGCTTTTGTTAAACAACAGGCTAAGGAAAACTTGCCAGATCAGCGCGGCCCAGCAATCAAGGTAATAAACTCTATTACAGTAAACATTTCCACTCTTCGAAATTCCATTTTGTTTATATGCTCAGCTGTCACTAACACATGAAAAATAAATTGCAGAGCAATTCCTATTGTAATACTACACTGAAAACAAAACAACCGCAGCTTCCCAGAAAGTAAGTCAAACAAGCTATATGCTACTTGTACCCTTTTTTATGCCAAAAATAGTTACAACCATGCTCATCTTGCATTCACAGTCCATCTAACGCACCAGCCAGAGCTGTGAAAACATATTTATCCCCAGAGATACAAGTGGGATCTTGGAAGACGGTGAAACCAAAACAGAGTATGTTCAAGAAAAGAGCAGCAGGAAAGTCAGTAAAATCAGAAGGCACTGGAACGCAGGTATTGGGCTGGATTTTTTCATTGGTCAGCTATCATAGAACAAGCGTTTTAACTTGCTCAAAATCTAAGCAATGTGCAATTTATTTCATGCAGTTTGAACAATGCAGTGTTATCATAGATTCAGATGAAGATATCGATGGAGGCTTTTCATGCTTGATCGACGGGAACACCAAAGGTATGAAAATTCCTTAACATGATCCTTCTCGAACCAATGGAGAACTCGTAATTCTATCTTGTGGTAGATTAAAGTAACAAGATGTCCACATGTTAAAGTAAAGAGCTGTGTTTTGGAACTATGTATGATTACTTCAGGAGCTAAATTCGAATGGGACGCAGAGAAGGAAACTGAAAGAATTCTGAGGACAGCAAGGAGGACAAAGAGGAAGTTCGGTAACCCTATCATTATTAACTGAAATCGAGGTAAGTTAGGAGTAATAGCTACGCTCCTCTGTTTCGATATCTAAAGGCTTAAGATGATATTAATTGGATAGATTTTCACAGCTGTGACTCTAAAATTTTATTGAATTCTCAGTATAGCACAATCTTTATCAGTATGGTATTATTTTGTAAAAATTTAGTGCTTTTATATCTCATAAAATTTATTGAGTTCTATTTCTTAGATTTTACTGTTATAAGTTATGATGACATGAGGGGGGGGGAATATGACATGGAAACAGATAACTGAATCATATTTAAAAGCATGTTCTTTACAGTAATAATCACTATGTTTAAGGATTTTCTCATTCAAAATTTCAAAAGTAATTTGTTTCAATAAATTGGACCAGAAAGGTATGACCAGGTTCATCAAATAAGTAATTAAGAAAAATATCCAACAAAAATTTAGGATAGCCAATTTGTATCTTTTGAATTAAAAAATCAAATAAATACATTACACAAATATGGTGCTTTTTAATTAAAAATCAAAGAAATATGTATATTTAAAATAAAAAGTTACTTGATTTCATCATTATCCAATCTAAACTAGATTCTTCTTACCAATGTTAGATTATTTCCAACTTCTTCTTTTTTCACTCTAATACAAAGAATCATATATTATTTCTTTTTTGGAATTTTGAATAGATTACTTGAGATCAGATTGATACTAAAGTTTGAAATACTTTCAACCAAATTTGATTATAAAACAAGAATCAATAATACGTTATCCTGCTAGAATATTAAATAGGTAAAAGAAAATGTTAAAAAACGGTAGATTTTGTATTTAGATTTGTTCTATAAAGTATAAACAATAACGTTGGATACAATGATCAAATCAGTTTTCTTGCTGAAGAATTTCCTCTGTTTCTTAGTAAACTAAAGTCTCATCGTTAAAAAGTTTTGGGTTTTAAATATTTTGTTGGGTATTTTAGTTAAAAGATATGCAACAAGCTTTCACATCTCTGTTACTTTCTGTTACTTTCTTAAAAAAGATCTGAGATTGTAAAGCTATATAAATCATAAGAGTGTTGCATATCGGAACTGGTTCTTCAGTGCCAATATCTGAAATGTCAATGGAAAGCAGCCATGTGAAAGAAAAGCTTTGCTCGAAAAGACAAAGAGAGATCATTATCATTTAGGCTGGATATATGGTTTTCTCAGGAGGAGGAAGAAGAGGTCAGCACAAGAAGAGGAACACAGCATATCTGAAGACGATTCTCGTTTGATGATAAGACACAAAGCCAAGATTTTGCATTTGTTTCTCTCCGAGATCATGAGGAAGCTGAAACATGCAATCAGAAAAGAGAAACGGCGGCAAGACCACCACAGATTGCTGGAGAAGAAGAAAAGCTTTCAGAAGAGTTTGTCAACCAAAGATCATTTCTTTCTCGAGCGCATGACTTCGAAATGTCGGCAGAGATCTCATCATCAACGAGAAACATCTCTCTGACAAAGAAGCAGTGTTTAAGTACGTAAAAGAATACAGTTTATATATACTGGTTGCAAAAAAAAAAAAATATATATATATATATATATATATATATTACAATTAGTAATAAATTCAAAAATCAAAAAAGTAAGCGGCGTCAGCGTATTTAAATTAAATTTACATTATAAAGTAAACAAAATAAAACTTATAACATTTATAAATGACCCCTAAAATATTAAAAGATAAGATGTCAAGTTTTGTTTATTAGCACATTCTCATTAAATCGAAACGGTTAAACAAAAGGACAAAAACATAAAAAGCCAAAGTTAAAAGCAATTCCGGTTTAAATACTATTTTGGTTCAGTTCGTCTCGACCGGTTTAGTGGAAGGCATGTAAACCACAAAAGAGGCTCCCGTTATGTTTTTCTCTTTATAATTAGTTTTTTTCCCTCTTCTCTCTCTTCTCTCTCTCTCTCCCTCAGAGAGCTTTGCTTCGCTTCCTCACCAAGCTACATCTTCGTTTTTTCCCTCTTCTCTCTCTTCTCTCTCTCTCACTCTCTCTCTCTCTCTCTCTCTCTCTCTCTCTCTCGCTCCCTCAGAGAGCTTTGGTTCGCTTCCTCACCAAGCTACATCTACGTTTCGAATCAGAGAACCAGGGGACACAGAGAGATACTCAAATTTCTCGGTATGTTATGGTATCTCCATCGATTTTGATTTCCGATGTTGATTTGCGTGATTGAATGTTGATTTGATTTCCGATTAGGGTTTCTTGAATATGTGATGCGACTTGTTCTTCTTTTCCTCTGTCACGTCTTCGTCATTTGTTAGGGTTCTTGGTTTTTCCATGGAGTAATCGCTTAGGGTTAAATTGGGCGTAATCTTTATCTTCAATTTTGGCGGAAAATATCCCAACCCTTAGATTCTCAATTCTAATCTGACTATTGTAGATTTTTACATCATATTTGTGTTAGTTTTTTAGATATCGCTCTGTTCTTAGTTTTTGAGTTTACATTTTGTTATTAAAAGTCTAAAAGATTTCACTTTTTACTCTCATAGGGTACTTTGGGATCTGAAATGGCACGTATTACTGTCCGCTGGGACATGGAGAGCGTAAAGTTTGATAACGGGTTTGATCCCCTTAGATCTCGTGAGGCCATAGAATCAGGCTTGAGAAATCATGGTTTTAGTGGAGAGATAGTTTCTATAAAAGCCTATGCTGAGAAGGAATCGTTTCCCCAAGAAATTATCAACAGGCTAGAGTTATCAGGTGTCGAGTTTGAATGTGTAGTTCGTGAAGACGGAAGAGTGTATGAAAAGGATTCACAAGTTGCGGATGAGAGAATTGTACAGGAGCTCTACGAATGGGCAAAACAGTCGCAGCCTCCGGAAGTAATGGTGGTGATGAGCTGCGACTCAAGATTCTTAGATATTCTCCTTGAATTTGAAGAACAAGGCTTTGAAACCTGTATTGTCTACGCTACGGGAAATATTACTAAGACAAAAGTGCAAAACGCACCAATACAGAAGCTTAGGTGGGTCGAAGACATTCTTGATAAAGCTCCGTATGTGAATCCCTTAAACTATGGGTTGGCAATGGCAAAGTGGGGGAGGAAGATGAAGAAGAAGAACAATGGCAAAGTGGGGGAGGAGGCCTGTCAAAAAACAAATTTGGGGGATATCGTGGAGTTAACGATTCAGGTTACGACACGTCACGGAGCTTTTAGAGTAAACGGGTGGTCAGATCTTCTTCTTCGCCTCGGGGTGGGTCATGTAGTGTGCTTGCTGAATGAATAAACGGGCCCATATGAAGGCCCACATAAGCCTATAGATTTGGTAAGTTTACCAGTAAGTTAGTTGAATCGCGGGGATAGGATCGGATCGGATCGGATCGGATCGTTTCTCTCCCGCCCACTCGCGCGGATAACGCTATTCAATTTTCGCTATTCGCTCGCTCTCATACTCCCTAACAATTCATACATTTAAGTTATTATCATTTTCACAGCATAATCTCGACTTGTTGTTTTTCTCTTATAGATAAAGATTATGGTTTAATCACGACTATAATTAGGGTGCTTCTCCAGCCAGTCCCTAATGACTATACGAAGAGTGTGATTTGGAATGAGTTTGTGATTCTCAAGGGGCTCGCCTGTCTTTGGCGACTTCTTTTTCCCTCCTGTTGTCCTTAGATACTCTCTGAATGTCTCTGCCTCGTATGTGAATCCATCAGCTGCCACATGCGGATCTCCCATTATCTCCTACATCACATTTGACCCCCCAAAAAAAAATCGAATATGCGTTTAGTTAACAAAGCTTATTGTGGAGTATATATAGTTCCAACGCTGCAGGGTTCGAATCCTAACCAACGTTATAGGACACATATACTCATGTGGAGGAAGACATGGACTTGATGAGTCTGCTTCACTCCCATTGCTTTTGGACTTCACATTCACATGTTCTTTCCTTATCCTTACTTTCTTTGCTGCTTCCTCGTTGGGAGCACTCACTCCTTCATCTATGCAGATATCATGGTACTTGAGGACCTGGCTTTTGACAGGTCTAGAGTATTTGTATAGCGAGTTGCGAATCCTTCACAGATATGTTAAGCCAACAAATATCCTACTAGACGAAAACTTTGAAGCAAAATTAGCAGATTTCGGGCTGTCTAGATCCTCCCCAACCAACCCTGACATACAAGAGTCAAATAAGATTTATGTCAAGCCTGGAAGAAATCCATACCTGCATGACACGTAAGAAACCATCTCATAACTTTTAATGGACTCAAAGGTGTTATATAGTACTGAGTCACTTGATGATAATACAGGTACTTTAACTCAAACCGTTTAACCAAACAGAGCGACATTTATAGCTTTGGAATTGTTCTGTTGGAGTTGATAACCAATCAGCCTGTCATTGACAGCAACCGTGAAAGTCCTCACATTTCCAAGTGGGTTGATTTAGAGGTCGAAAAAGGCAGTACTAGAGGGCGAATATGTTTTCAGATTCAACTTGTTTCCTTATTGTGACAGCTACATGTATAATATATATATATATATATATACACGTACAAAATCTTCAAAATGCAAATAAGAAAAACCATATGCTGTTTTGGTGGCCAGACGAAACAGCACGCAGTGCAGGCTCTCATCATAGAAACAAGAAAGCTTGCATCTCGGTTCACGCATGCTTAGACTGGCTAGATGAAAACTCCCTGAGAAGTAATTCAACTTCTTCAACAACACCAAGCTTCTTAAACCACCGAGCCAACACAGCAGAAGCTTCTTTCTCAACCATTATAGAGTCTTTCTCAAGCTCAACCAAGAACCCTAATGCTTCATATAGCTTTTCTTCCTTCTCATATGCAGCCAATACAAGAGCCACGCACTTATCAGTAGCTTTGATTCCCGCTATGCTCATATTCTCAAATGCCAAACGCGCATTCTGGCTCTGTCCCAAGACACTGTATGCGTTAATGAGCAGTCCGCATAGCTTTACATCAGGAGTGATCCCGGCGATTTGAACAGCATCAAAAACCCGCTTGGCTCCTTGTGCGTCTCCACCCATAGAGTAGGCTCTCAACAGTGCCTTGTAAACCTCTCTTCCCGCACAGATTTCTTGGGAATCCATATCTCTGAGTAAGGCGTCTCCTTTCTCGGGCGCACCAGCTCTAATGTAGGCCATAATCATGGAACCATAGGATCGATAATCTAGTGGTTCCCCAAGCAATTTGATGTCGTTGAAGGTATCTTCAGCCAGTTTATGATAGCCTGCCTTGCTGTACAACTGAACCATAGCAGTAAGGGTAACCTGATCAATGAGAAAGCCTCGGTTTTTCATGGCAAGAAGAGTTCTTTCAGCTTCTTCCACTTGGTTAAGTTTCCCATAGTAATGGATGATCTTCGTATAGTCACGGGCATTCGCTTCAAAGGAATCTTCAAGCAGCGAAAATTCAGCCACCTACAGTAACAAGATTGAGTGATTCAAAAACTTAACACAGACAATGAAAACAGATATAAAAGTCAAAACCAACAAGACAAGAACAGGAGTAGGGAAGGAGGAAAGAGAAAAAAGTACATTGATATAGAAGGGAGAGTCAAGATTCTTCAACTCTTTAAGAAGAGAAAGCCAGTCAGCTCTGATGGGGCTCATCCTCCTGACCCAAGCAGCCAACAAATCACAAAAGCTCCCCTTTTCGCTGGAGAAGCATATAATCTGCCTCATAAGCGCTTGGCAACGTTTTGACATCTTGATAGGAATCCGAGTAATTGCCTCATCTTGTTCATCTGTCAGATTCAGAATGGGATTAAACCGAGGGGTTCGTTGTTCTGTATCCTCCTCCTTGTCTACTACTACCACAACCTCGCCAAGGGCGGCACTACTACATTTGCAACTAATTTGACGAGGAGATTCTACAAGTAATGGGATCCGATGCCTATGGCTTGCAATAACAACTAATGGACATTTCAAGCCGAAGCTCAACAACACTACTGCGTCGCAGCTATACATTCCCATTATAGAAATCGAAGAACCTCTGTACCTCAGAAAAGTAAAGGCTGCTTCCGCCTTAGGATCATAGATAGAAATACTACAGAATTGAGCTTCTCTGATTACTTAAACAGCTATTTAACCGGACAGAGAAAAGCAAAGCTCATAGACAGAGAGACGACGGCGAGTTGGGTGGATAAATTATAGATTAGACCGGTGGAGAAGAAGAGAGGATGATGTCTGCTCTGCTCTCACCCCACAAAGCGCTGCTGCTTCAATATGGGCCTTATTGATATTGGGCCCTCATTAGAATTATGGCCCGGTATTTGTATGGGCCTTATTGTAATAAATGAATAGTGGCCCTAACATCTAAATGATTATCCACTAATGCGTTTACAGATAGTTCAAGACATTCCTTATCATTTTTTTCCAAAATTTTGAAAACCTTTTGATTTTCCAATAGCGTTTGTTAAAAATGAGGTAATTATATTATTTCTATGAATGAATATCCCACTAATGCATTTACTAAAAAAAGTCAATAAAGGTAATCTCTTTTCAAATATTAATAGCACTATTTGTTTCTATGAATGGTGTATACTTGATTCCTTAACATGATCCTTCTCGAACCAATGGAGAACTCATATATAATTCTATCTTGTGGTAGATAAAAGTAACAAGATGTTCACATGTTAAATTACAAAGCTGTGTTTTGAAACTATGTATGATCACTTCAGGAGCTAAATTCGAATGGGACGCAGAGAAGGAAACTGAAAGAATTCTGAGGACAGCAAGGAGGACAAAGAGGAAGTTCGGTAACCCCATAATTATTAACTGAAATCGAGGTAGTAAGAGCTACGCTCCTCTGTTTCTATATCTAAAGGCTAAAGCATGATTAAGATGATATTAATTGGATAGATTTTCACAGCTGTGACTCTATAATACAGTATAGCACAATCTTTATCAGTATGGTATTATATTGTAAAATTTAGTGAGTTTATATCTCATAAAATTTAGTGACTTCTATTTCTTAAACTTTAATGTTATAAGTTATGATGACATGAGGGGGAAAAAAATATGACATGGAAACAGATAATTGGATCATATTTAAAAGCATGTTCTTTATAGTAATAAATTATCACTATGTTTAAAGATTTTCTCATTCAAAATTTCACAACTATTTTTTTTTCAATAAATTGGACCAGAAAGGTATGACCAGGTTCATCAAATAAGTAATTAAGAAAAAAATATCCAACAAAAAGTTAGGATAGCCAATATGGATCTTTTCAATTAAAAAATCAAATAAATACATTAGACAAATATGGTGCTTTTTTAATTAAAAATCAAAGAAATCTGTATATTTAAAATAAGGAGTTACTTGATTTCATCATTATCCAATCTAAACTAGATTCTTCTTACCAATGTTAGATTATCTCCAAGTTTTTTTTTTTTTTTTTTTTTTTTTCACTCTAATACAAAGAATCATAAATTATTTCTTTTTTTTTTGGAGTTTTGAATACTAAAGTTTGAAATACTTTCAACAAAATTTGATTATAATACAAGAATCAATAATACGTTATCCTGCTAGAATATTAAATAGGTAGAAGAAAATGTTAAATAACAGTAGATTTTGTATTTAGATTTGTTCTATAAACAATAACGATGGATACAATGATCAAATCAGTTTCTTGCTGAAGAATTTACTCTGTTTCTTAGTAAACTAAAGTCTCATCGTCAAAAAGTTTTGGGTTTTAAATATTTTGTTGGGTTTGTTTTTTAAAAGATCTGAGATTGTAAAGCTTTAAAAATCATAAGAGTGTTGCATATCGGAACTGGTTTTCAGTGCCAATATCTGAAATGTCAATGGAAAGCAGCCATGTGGAAGAAAAGCTTTGCTCGAAAAGACAAGAGAGAGATCATCATCATTTAGGCTGGATATCTGGTCTTCTCAGGAGGAGGAAGAAGAGGTCAGCACAAGAAGATGAACGTAGCATATCTGAAGGCGATTCTCGTTTGATGATAAGACACAAAGCCAAGATTTTGCATTTGTTTCTCTCTGACATCATGAGGAAGCTGAAACATGCAATCAGAAAAGAGAAACCGCGGCACGACCACCGCAGATTGCTGGAAACGAAGAAAAGCTTTCAGAAGAGTTTGTCAACCAAAGATCATTTCTTTCTCGAGCGCATGACTTCGATATCTCGACAGAGATCTCATCATCAAGAACACTACGACAACGAGAAACATCTCTCTGAGATGGTAGGAAATCAAAGTAGGATCGTATTATCCCTTCCCGAGGATTCGTCTCCTTTCAGCAGCCCAGGAAGAGTATGGGACAAGAATTCAACCGTGCTATCGAGATCTTCTACTTCAGACGATTTCATGAACTCTGAAACAGTTGCAGGTAGTTTACATTTTCTCCCATTTTTTAGAGATACAATACGTTATTATTTTTATCCAATGATTCTTTGCGACTCTGCTGCAGATAATTCCTTAACTATCAAAGAGATAGACTCTGCTTCACCGATAGAAGGAGATGAGATTGTTGATGAGATGTCAAAAGTTGAAGCTCATGAGGGTGGAATCTTGGAAGAGGCAAGTTCATTTTTATTCTATGCAAATTTTGATCATGACAGAGAAGTACTGCTATAAACTTATTTGGTTGCTTCTGTTTCCTTTTAACAGACACTACTGTCTCATCTCTCTGTGTCCTCATCACCATCCCAGCCACTATTCATTGAATATGAAATAAATCCAGCAAGAAGTATAGAAAGAAGATCCAATTAATGCTTACTGGGCTTATATTCTTGAACTCTTCAAGAGGTATGCACTAACATTGACTCATCTTTGACAATACTCAGGTGAAGCAAAGATACAACAACCTCCGCGTAACCAATTGCAAGAAGAGAACCGTGGTATGGATGACAAAGAAGCATTGTTTAAGTACGTAAAAGAGGTGTTGGATGCAATAGACTCAAATTGGGAAGAGCTGTATCTGATAACAGATTACTCTGACCAGCTTCTTTGTCCGGCAATAATCAGCAACATACCATTATATCCAAACAAGCTTTGTGTAGACCATGACCTCCTCTTCGACAGCATCAACGAAGTTCTCTTCGAATTCTGCAGGTTTCCTCAATAGGTTTCCTTTGTTGAACCCAGAACCCAAGCCTTGGCTGCCTCTAGCGTGGAAAGCATCGTTAGCGAGGTACAAGAAAATGTTTATTGTCGTCTCTTGCCAATGCAACTCCCTTGGTTGTTGGACGATAGAGTTAGAGAAGACATGGATAAACCCAAGAGCTGGTTAGACACCAGATGTGAGGTTGAGTGGATTGGCTTTGAGATTAGCGAGTTGATACTAAATGAACTAGTGGAAGACGTCATGGTTGACTACTTGACTTGAAGAGAAATAAGAAGATATGTCGGTTTTACCTAATTCAGTAATTTACAATGGAGCTGCTAGAGGGAGACAAGAAGAAATTCAAGTATGTAATTATAATTCCTCTTCTCCTCTCACTGTTTTGTCTACATAGAGAACATCATCAATCCAAGCAACTATGTTAAAAGCTAAACCTTCAAGAACTCTTGAATAGCTCTCTAACACAGCTTTTCCAACATCCTGCAGCAAACCACAAAAATAAATATATCAAAAACTGTTTTTTAATCACAAAAATCAATGATATGAATTAAGCCACTTTTGTTTGTGTGTTCTTACCTTGTTGTAATGGATCTTGCATATATCCAATGATGTCTGAGACAACTCTGGGTACCGTTGTTTCAAACAGAAAAGCAAAGACTCTGCTCTCTCTGCCAAAGCATAGTTCTTGTCTGATCTCTCTGTATTTGACATTAGATCTTTCACCATATTCCACGAAGACTTGGAATTGTGGAGACAAGCTTTGCGTCTCCATGTGTACATTGAAGCTTCTACTCTATCTGCCAACTGAAGAGCTTCATGTTCTGATTCAATCTTGAGACCATCTAGCAGCTTTACTGGTGAAAACCTCCCTGAACTCGTCATCTGTCGATACATTGAATCTCCTGTGCTCGCTTTTCCGCTCTGCAAA